>NC_133928.1:29183-130993 GCF_964199755.1 Larus michahellis | reverse complement strand
GGGGTCGGGGAGGGGAAACCGGGGACGGGGCCTATAAGTGACACAGCCCCCCCCGTTTTCCCCTCCTTCCCCCCCCCCCCCCTCCAGGGCTCCGCCGCAGCGACCGGGACGAGTATCAGAAGGAGGTAAGTTTCGGGGGGGGGGGGAGGGGGGACCCGGACGCCTGGGTCCCCTCCTGACCCCTTCCCCCGCCCCCGCCCCGGTTTATTCCCCCCCCAACAGCTCTACGAGACGGCGAACCGGTTCCACCTCCTGAACAGCCTGGCGCTCCTGGCCGCCCCCCACTGCCGCCGCCCCGCCCTGGTGCGTCCGCCCCTCCCCCAACACCGACCCCTCCCCGCCCCCGCACCCCCCCCCCCCGCCCCCGCTGACCCCCCCCGCCCCCCTCCCCCCAGGCCGGGTCTCTGTTCTGCGCCGGATCGGCCTCTTCTGCCTCCCCCTCTACTACCACGGGCTCAGCGGGGACCCAGGCTTCAACCGCACCGCGCCCCTGGGGGGGACCTGCTTCATCCTCGCCTGGGCCTCCATGGCCCTCTGAGGGGGCGCCCGGGACCCACGGAGGGGGAGCCCCAGGGACCCCGGCGTCCGGGACCCACGGCGGAGGGACCCCCGGGGACGCCGCCATCCCCCTCCCGAGGGACCCGTTTCCCCTTTAAAAGGCGGAGCTTCCCCCGTCGCCGGCCTCCCTATTGGTGGAGCTGCCGGCCAATGGGGGTGCACGCTCACCTGCGCGCCGGACCGTGATTGGGGCGCAGCAGTGAAGGGCAGCAGCCAATGAGAAAATGGGTGTGGCCTTCCCCCGGCTTCTGATTGGCTGCTGCACGATTCCCCCTCCCTCCCCCCGGTGCCGTGGGGATGCTGAGTTTGGTGACGTCACAGCAGTTGCTGGGCGACAGCCAATGGTCGCCTGGCTCCCCGCCCACCCTCCGCTTCCCTCTCCCCGTTGGCTGGGGCAGCAGCCAATCGGAGGAGCTGAAAGCGGATTGGCTGGTGGGCGGCCCTTCCCTCGGCCTCTCAGCCAATAAACGATCGAGTTTTAGCACCGCCTCCCATTACGTCATGGGGGGGGAACCCAGGCGTCCGGGTGGGCGGGGCACAGACCCCCGGCCCCATAGATCCCCCATGGGATCCCCCCCCAGCCCCACAGATTACCCCCCTCCACCCTCCCAGCCCCATAGACCCACTCCTCAGCCCCACAGATCTCCCACAGACACCTCATAGGACCCGCCCCCCCCCCCCCCCCCCGCCCCACAGATCCCTCCCCCCAGCCCCAGAGATGCCCTATGGAATCCCTCCCAAGCCCCACACACCCCTCCCAGCCCCATAGATCCAATCGTCAGCCCTATACACGCCCTATGGGGACCCCCCCAGCCCCACAGAACCCCCCAGCCCCACAGATTCCCCCCCCGCAGTGGGGCTCGAGTGGGTGCTGCCCCACAGGGGGCCATTTATTGGGGGGTGTGGGGCTGGAGGGGGGGGGTTTGATGTACAAAGGGGGCGGGGGGTGGGGGAGGGGCGTATCAAAAGGGGGTGGGGGGTGGGGGGGGGGAGGGGCGCTAGAAGAAGTCGACGTCCTCGGGGGCGTCCAGGTCGCGGTACTCGATGATCGCCCGGGGTCGCCCCGAACCATCCTGGGGGGCAGCGGGGGGTCGGGGGGGGGGGCACCGGGACCCCTAAGTGCCCTCGACCCCCCACATCCCCCCCCATTGATCCCCCCTGCCCCCCTAAGTGCCCTCGACCCCCCCACATCCCCCCCCATTGATCCCCCCTGCCCCCCTAAGTGCCCTCGACCCCCCACATCCCCCCCCATTGATCCCCCCTGCCCCCCTAAGTGCCCTCGACCCCCCACATCCCCCCCCCATTGATCCCCCCTGCCCCCCAAGTAACTCACACCCCCCCCCCCCCCAAGACCTTCAACCTGCCCCACAAGTGGGGGTCCTTACTACACCCCCCCCCCCCCGGCCCCCAAAATGAGCCTGCCCCCCAAGGGAGATCAGGGTCCCCCCAGTGGGGGTCCTTCCCCCCCCCCAGACCAAGCCCACCCCCCAAGTAAGGGCTGTTCCCCCCCGCAGATGGGACCAGGGCCCCCCCCCCCGCTATGGGGCTGCCCCCTTACCTGCTGCGGGGTTTGTTGAGGTAGCCCCCCTGGCCCCGGAAGGTGTCGTAGTTGCCCCGACCGGCGGCGTAGGGCCCGGGGGGGTAGGGGGGCCGCCTGGGAGGGGGGGGGAGAGGGGAAGGGGGGGTCAGTGGGGACCCCCAACCCCCCCCCCATGAGACCAGTGCCCCCCAGTGCCCTGCTCCAGTTACTGACCCCCCACACCCACCCTGAGCCCCCCCCCCAAATCTCTTGCTGCCCCCCCCCAAACCCCTCCAAGAGCCCCCCCAGACCCCTCCTGGACACCCCCCAGCCCCCCAACCCCCCCCCCCCCAGATCTCTTGCTGCCCCCCCCCCCAAACCCCTCCAAGAGCCCCCCCAGACCCCTCCTGGACACCCCCCAGCCCCCCCTTGAGGGCCCCAAGACCCTCCCTGACCCCCCAGGGCTCGCCCTTGAGCCCCAAACCCCCACAAGACCCCCCCCAGGGCCCCCCCTTGAGCCCCTAAACCCCCACAAGACCCCCCAAACCCCCCTCCCTGACCCCCCCCGGCCCCCCCAGCCCCTCCGTACCTCCGTAGCCCAGGATGGGGGGCCGGGGCTGCCCGTAGGGCATCATCCCCTGCGGCGTCTGGGGGGGGTAGGGCAGCCCCGGGGCCAGGCCTGGCGGGGGGGACAGGGGGGGTCAAGGGGACATATGGACTGGGACACCCCCCCAGGGTGGGGGACAGGGGGACAATGGCACGGGGGGGGGGGGGGGATCTGGGGGGGTAAAGGGGGTGTCACCACCCCTATACAGACCCTCGGGGACATTGGGGGGGGGGGTACCGGGGTGTCAGCACCCCCGTATGGACCCCAGGGGGTGACACTGGGGTGTCCCCAACCCCCCCCAGCCCCCAGGGTGGCCAAGGGGACATGGCGGGGGGGCAGATTTTGGGGTGTCACCGACCCTTGGGGGGATACTGGGGTGTCACCGACCCAAATGAACCCGGAGGGGGGGGGGGGCGCGGGGGGAATGGGGGTGTCACCGACCCCCCACGGACCCCGGGGTGGCCGAGGAGGTGACACGAGGGACACGGGAGCAGCCGTCGGGTTCCCACCCCCCTCCGTGGGGTGACCGGGGGGGGACGTCGGGGTGACCCCGGGGGAGGATGGGGGACACACACTCACCCTGGGCGGGGCCGGGGGGGGGCCCCCCCTTGCCCTCGGGCAGCGCCGGGCGCTTGGGGTCCATGAGGAAGTTGTTGAAGAACAAAACCTCCTTGCGCACGGCGCCCATCTTCTCCCCGTGCTTGTTGAAGATGTGCTTGCGCACGAACTCGGGGCCCTGCGGGGACAACGGCACCTTGGGGACACCGCGGGGACACCGCGGGGGTGGGGGGGGGACGGACGCGGTGGGGGGACGGACCCCCCCCCACCTCGCACCCCCCAGTTCCTCCCCCAGGGGCCGCCGTCCACGTTCTCCTCCCTGTCTCCAACGCTCTCCGGCATCCCACCGTGTCCCCTCCCGTCCCCAACGTCCCCCCACGTCCCCGGTGTCCCCTCGTCTCCACCCCCGTGTCGTCCGTCCCCCCCCCCCCACGTCCTTCTGTTCCCCACCTCAAGCCTCTCGGCCACCAAGGGGACGGGGACACTCGTCCCTGCTCAGCTCCTGGGTGTCCCCAGTGTCCCCACCTTGAGCTTCTTGCCACTGAGGTGCCACCACCGCTCGTCCCTGCCTGGCTCCTGGGCGTCCCCCATGTCCTGCTCCTGTCTCCAGTGTCCCCACCTTGAGCTTCACCCTGCTGAGGGGACGCCACCGCTTGTCCCTGCCTGCTTCCCGAGTGTCCCCGATGTCCCGACCTTGAACCTCTCAGCGCCGAAGGGTCACCGCCACTTGTCCCCGCTCAGCCGCTGGCCGTCCCCTGCGTCCCCCCCTCGAGGTTCTTCCTGCCGAGGTGTCCCCACCGCTCCTCCCCCTGCCTGGTCCCCGGCTGTCCCCCGCGTCCCCAGCGTGTCCGTGTCCCCCCCCCCCCCCCCGGCAATGTCCCCACCTTGAACTTCTTGCCGCTGAGGGGACAGAGCCACTTGTCCTTGCCCAGCTCCTGGGTGTTGGCGGTGACGAACTTCTCCAGCTCCTGCTCGGGGTCCTTGCGGCCCAGGCGCTGCGCCTCCTCCTCGGGCAGCGCCTCGCGCCCCGCCAGCAGCGGCCCCAGCCGCTCCTCGAAGCTCTTCTGCCACTCCGCCACTGGGGGGGACACACGGGTCGGGGGGGGTCACAGGAGATGGGGGGGACACGGGGCTGGGGGGGTCACAGGGACTGGGGGGGACACACATGGGTTGGGGGGTCACAGGGGCTGGGGGGACACAGGGGATGGGGGGGACAAGGGGGATGGGGGGGGACAAGGGGGATGGGGGGGGACACGGGGCTGGGGGGGACACGGGGGCTGGGGGGACACACATGGGTCAGGGGAGACACGGGGCTGGGGGGGGGGACACAGGGCTGAGGGGGCTCACAGGGACTGGGAGGGACACACATGGGTTGGGGGGCTCACAGGGGATGGGGGGGGACACACATGGGTCAGGGGGGTCACAGGGCCTGGGGGGCGTCACAGGGGCTGGGGGGGACATGCAGGTGGGGGGGACACACACATGGGTCGGGGGGGACACAGGAGATGGGGGGGACATGGGGCTGGGGGGGACACGGGGGATGGGGGGGGACAAGGGGGATGGGGGGGGACACACATGGGTCAGGGGAGACACGGGGCTGGGGGGGGACACAGGGCTGAGGGGGGTCACAGGGGCTGGGACACACGTGTTGGGGGGGGTCACAGGGGATGGGGGGGACACGGGGCTGGGGGGGTCACAGGGACTGGGGGACACACACATGGGTTGGGGGGTCACAGGGGCTGGGGGGACACGGGGGATGGGGGGACACGGGGGCTGCGGGGGGACACGGGGCTGGGGGGGGACACGGGGGCTGGGGGGACACACATGGGTCAGGGGAGACACGGGGCTGGGGGGGGGGACACAGGGCTGAGGGGGCTCACAGGGACTGGGAGGGACACACATGGGTTGGGGGGCTCACAGAGGATGGGGGGGGACACACATGGGTCAGGGGGGTCACAGGGCCTGGGGGGGACATGCAGGTGGGGGACACACACATGGGTCGGGGGGGACACACAGGTCAGGGAGGGTCACGGAGGGTCACGGAATGGGGGGGACAGAGGTCAGAGGGGGTCACAGGGGCTGGGGGGACACACACGGGTCGGGGGGGTCACAGGGGATGGGGGCGGACATGGGGATGGGGGGGTCACATGGGTCAGGGGGGACACACGGGTCGGGGGGGGACACGGGGGCTGGGGGGGGACACACATGGGTCAGGGGGGACACATGGGTCAGGGGGGACACATGGGTCAGGGGGGACACAGGGACTGGGAGGGACACACACGGGTCAGGGGGGGTCACAGGGGCTGGGGGTGGACACACATGGGTCGGGGGGGGTCACAGGGGCTGGGGGCGGACACAGGGGATGCAGGAGTCTGGGGGACAGGGGACCCCAGGACCCATTTTGGGGGCAGGAGACCCACGGCTGGGGCACGTGGAACCCCCCCTCCGGACCTTCCCTGGCCCTGAGACCCACAGCTGGTGGCGGGGGGGGGTGGGCAGGGGACCCCCAGACCCCCAGTCAGGGGACAGGAGATCCCCAAGCGGGGGTCAGGAGCCCCCCCAATCCCCCCCCCAACTGGTGGGTCGGGCCGTACCCTCTCCGTGGGAGACGCGGTTGGGGGGCAGGGGGCCCCGCACGTGCACGATGCCGCAGCGGTTGGGCATCTCGTCCTCGTTGAGGTACTCGGAGGTGTTGTAGTAATCCACCGAGTGCACGATGCGCAGGTAGAGCAGCAGCCGGTCCAGCACCTGGGGACACGGGACATCAGGGGGGACGCGGGGACGGCGGGGGGACACGGGGACGGGACGGCGACAAGGGAGGTTGAATGGGGACAAGGGGGACGCAGGGGACGGGAGGGGGTGTCACCTTGAGGAGCTTCTCGTCGCGCTCGACGGTGACCTCGGCGGGGTTGGCCTCGCGCGGCCCCTCCTCGGCGTCGCCCCCGCTGCGGCCCAGCAGCTCCTCCTCCTCCGCGCTCACCTCCTCGATCAGGTAATCCGTGATGTGCTTCAGCACCGGGTTCTGCCACCCCACCGCCTGCCACCGACACCCGGCCGTCACCCGCGGCCACCACGGGGACGTGGGGACCACCAGGGACCATCAAAGGGACATGGGGACCAGGACTCCAGGACCACCAGATGGATGTAAGGACCACCAGGGGCTACCACGGGGACACGGGGACCACCAGGGACCATCAGAGGGACGTGGGGACCAGAACACGGGGACCACCAGATGGATGCAAGGACCACCAGGGACCACCACGGGGACATAGGGATCACCAGGGACCATCAGAGGGACGTGGGGACCACCAGATGGATGTAAGGACCACCAGGGGCCACCACGGGGGCGTGGGGACCACAAGATGGCCATGGGGACCACTGGGGGGTGTAAGAACCATAAGATGGACGTGGGGACCACCAGGAGCCACAAGGAGCACTTGGGGACCACGAGAAGGACCTGGGGACCACCAGGAGTCAGTGGGAAACACGAAGGGGATGTGGGGACCACCAGGAGGACGCGGGGATCACGAGATGGACTTGGGGACTGCGAGATGGATGTGGGGACTACCAGGGACCATCAGAGGGAGATGGGGACCAAGAAATGGACGCAGGAACCATGAGATGGCCGTGGGGACCACCAGGGGCCACGAGGAGGACTCGGGGATCATGGGAAGGACCTGGGGACCGTGAGATGGACAGTGGGGACCACGAGGGGACAGCGGGGACCATGAAAGGACCAGGAGGGGACGATGGGGACCATGTGGTGACCATGAGGGGACCACAAGGGGACAGTGAGGACCACGAGGGGTCCATGAGGGGACAACGGGGACATTGAGGGGGACATCGTGGACCACGAGGTGACACCGGAGCCCCCCCCCCGCCCCAGACCTCCCCCCTTTGACCCCCCCACACTCACCCCGGCGGCGGCGGCAGCGTCCCCGTCCCCCCCTTCGGGGTTCTGGGGGGTGGCGGAGGCGGGGGGTGGCGCGTCCCCCGTCGTCCCCGCCGTCCCCCCGCCCCCCGGGGGCGCGGCCCCCCCGAGGGCGTGGCCGGGCGTGGCCCAGAGCTGGGCGCGGCCGTCCAGGGCGTGCACCAGCCGCGCCGCCAGCTTGATGTCGTTGCGCACGATGGGGCGGTGCTGCGTGATGCCGCTCACGTTGCGCACGCGGCGCGTCAGGTCCCGGTTCACGCCGGGGCTCAGCTCGCAGTCCCGCAGCTGGGGGGGGGAGCAAAGGGGGGGTCAGGCCTCAAAATGCCCCAAAATCACCCAAAAATACCCACAAACCAGCCCAAAATACACTAAAATAGCCTCCAAATACACTGAGGTAGCCCCAAAATACACTAAGGTAGCCCCAAAATACGCTAAAGTAGCCCCAAAATACGCTAAAGTAGCCCCAAAATAGCCCAGCACGTCAGGTCCCGGTTCACGCCGGGGCTCAGCTCGCAGTCCCGCAGCTGGGGGGGGGAGCAAAGGGGGGGTCAGGTCTCAAAATGCCCCAAAATCACCCAAAAATACCCACAAACCAGCCCAAAATACACTAAAATAGCCCCCAAATACACTAAAGTAGCCCCAAAATACACTAAAGTAGCCCCAAAATACACTAAAGTAGCCCCAAAATAGCCCAGCACGTCAGGTCCCGGTTCACGCCGGGGCTCAGCTCGCAGTCCCGCAGCTGGGGGGGGGCAAAGGGGGGGGTCAGGCCTCAAAATGCCCCAAAATCACCTAAAAATACTCTGAAAATACCCCCAAACCAGCCCAAAATACACTAAAGTAGCCCCAAAATACACTAAAGTAGCCCCAAAATAGCCCAGCGCGTCAGGTCCCGGTTCACACCGGGGCTCAGCTCAGTCCCGCAGCTCTGGGGGGGGGGCAAAGGGGGGGGAGTCAGACCTCAAAACAACCCCCAAAATACCTAAAAATCCCCCCAAAATACCTAAAAATCCCCCCAAACCGGCCAAAACCACACTAAAATGGCCCCAAAATACACCAAAGTGGCCCCAAAATAGCGCAGCGCGTCCGTCCTGGTTCACCCCGGGCTGAGCTCGCAGTCCCACAAGGGGGGGGCGGGGGGGGGGGTGAAACCCTGAAATAACCCTGAAACTCACCCAAAACCCCAAAACTCAGAAAACCCCCACGGAATAACTCTATAAACCCCCCAAAATAACCCCAAACACCCCCCAAAATGTGCTGAAAACACCCCTACAATACCCCCAAGTAACCCCGAAACACCACGAAATACCCCAAAATAACCCGAGATAACCCCAAAACACCCCCAAAACCATCCTCAAAATACCCCCAAAATAATCCCCCCCCCCCCCCGCAAAAAACAACCCTGAAAATAACCCTGGAACACCCCTAAACTCATCCTGAAAACGCCCCCGAAATAACGCCGAAATAACACCAAAATAAGCCCAAAACACCCCTCAAAAAATCTCAAAAATACCCCAAAATACCCCCCGAACGCCCCCCCCGAACGCCCCCCCCTCACCCGGATGTTCTGCAGGCTCCAGCAGATCTCCTTGATGTTGACGCTGCGGTCGAAGGTGACCCACCCCCGCCGGAAAAACCTGGGGGGGGGGGACACGACGACGATGACATCGTGGTGTGAGACACCCCCCCCCCCCCCCCCCCCGCATTCCGGGGGGGGGTCCCCAAACCCCTGGGGGGTCCCCAGATTGGGGCCGGGGGGGGGGCAGCACCCACCTCCTCTCGGGCTGGGGGTCCGACAGAGCCACGCGCATGAAGCCGGGGTAGCGCTTGCAGAGCTGGGGGGGGGAAAGGGGGGGTTTATTTTGAGGGGGGGGAGTTATTTGGGGGGGGGGGGAGTTGAGGGGTTTGGAGGGAGTTTGGGGTTTTGGGGGGGGGTTTGGGAGCTGCTGGGAGGGTTTGGGGGGGGGTTGAGGGGCTTTTTGGGGGTGGGGGGGGTTTTTCACGGGTGCTGGGGGTTTCTTGAGGGGGTGGGTTTTTTGGGGGGGTTTGGGAGGTGCTGGGAAGGGTTTGGGGGGTTGAGGGCTTATTGGGGGGGTTTTAAGGGGGGGGTGGGGGTTTCTTGGGCAGCTTCGGGAAGGTTGGGCTGTTTTGGAGGAGTGGGAGTTTTTTGGGGGGGAGGGAGGCTTTTGATGGAGGGGTTGAAGGTTTTTTTGGGGGGTGCTGGGGGGGTTGGAAGGGGTACTTGGGGGGGTTGGGGTATTTTTGGGGTGGTTTGGGGGGGTTGGAAGGGTTTCTTGGGGGGGTTGGGGTGTTTTTGGGGTGGTTTGGGGGGGTTGGAAGGGGTACTTAGGGGGTTGGGGTATTTTTGGGGGGTGCTGGGGGGGTTGGAAGGGGTTCTTGGGGGGGTTGGGGTATTTTTGGGGTGGTTTGGGGGGGTTGGAAGGGGTACTTGGGGGGGTTGGGGTATTTTTGGGGTGGTTGGGGTGTTTTTGGGGTGGTTTGGGGGGGTTGGAAGGGGTTCTTGGGGGGGTTGGGGTATTTTTGGGGTGGTTTGGGGGGGTTGGAAGGGGTACTTAGGGGGTTGGGGTATTTTTGGGGGGTGCTGGGGGGGTTGGAAGGGGTTCTTGGGGGGGTTGGGGTATTTTTGGGGTGGTTTGGGGGGGTTGGAAGGGGTACTTAGGGGGTTGGGGTATTTTTGGGGGGTGCTGGGGGGGTTGGAAGGGGTTCTTGGGGGGGTTGGGGTATTTTTGGGGTGGTTTGGGAGGGTTTTGGGGGGGGTTTTGGTGGATGTTGGGGGTTTTGAGGGGGCTGGGGGGTGGTTGGGGGTTTTTGGGGGGGGGTTGGGGGTCTCACCGCCACGATCTCGGCCTGGGAGATGTTGGGCGCGATGTTGCGCATGAAGAGGGAGCAGGTTTTGTGGAGGGGGCGAGGTTTGGGCTCCGTCCCCCCCCCGCTCTCCTTCTCCTTGGCCTTCGGCGCCGCCGGCCCCCCCTCTTCCTCACGGGCCTTTTCCTCCTTCCCCTTCTCCTCTGTTGGCGGTGGGGGGGAAATGGGGGGAGTCAGGGACAAGCAGGGACCCCTCAAAGACCCGGCCCCCATTCAGTGTCCCCGGAGCCCCTAAGTCCCCTCCAAGCCCTGAAGTCCCCCCCGCCGTGTCCCCCCCCAGGTCCCATTTAACCCCCCCAGGACGTTCAGTGATCCTCAGTGCCCCCTCCCAGGGAACCCCAACGACCTCAGGGACCCCCCAAGACCCTCCGTATCCCCCCAGGGACTCCCAAGGGCCTCAGGGACCATCCCCCCCCCCTCCAGGGGGACCTCAGCATCCCCCTGAGGATCCCCCCAAGGAACCCCACATCCCCCAAGACCCTCAATATCCCCCCAAGTATCTCTGGGACCCCCCCAAGGGGACCTCAGTGTCCCCCCAAGACCCTCCATGACCCCCCCACATCCTCAATACCACCCCAAAGACCTCAAGGAGCCCCCCAAGATTCTCCACGTCCCCCCCAGGGACTCCCAAGATCCCCCTGGCACGCTCTTGTCCCCCCAGGGTCCCCCACGCCCCGCGAAGGACCCCCCGGGGAGCTCCCTGGGTCCCCCAAGGGCATCAGGGACCCTCCCCAAGACCCTCCCTGTCCGTCCCCCCCCCGCCCTCCCCGTGTGTCCCCCGCCGTGTCCCACCGTCCTTGTCCCCGCGGCCGCCCTCGCCCTCGCTCTCGGAGTCGCTGGCGCTGCCCTCGTCGCTGTCGTCCCCGTTGCGCTGCCGCGGCCGCTTCTTGCTGGCCTGGGAGGGGCCGACAGGGGGCGCTGGGGCGGGGCCGGGGGGCGGGGCCTCGGCAGGGGGCGGGGCCCAGGGGCAGAGCAGGGGAAGGGGGCGGTGCTTGGGGAAGGGGCGGGGCTTGAGTGAAGGAGTGGAGCCTGGGGAAAGGGGGCGTGGCTTGTCCGAATGGGAGGTGCCAAAGAAAAGGGGGAGGAGCCTGAGGGAAAGGGGAGGGGCTTGGCTCAAGGGGAGGGGCCTGTGGGGCTTGCAATGGGCGGGGCTTAATGGAAAGGGGGTGGGGTTTCAAAAGGGAGGGCGGGTTTTCAAAAAGGGGGCGGGCCCAGCCCATTGGTGGGTGGGGCTTGGCAGAAAGGGGGCGGGGCTTGGCAGAAAGGGGGCGGGGCTTCAGCACAAGCCACAGGCACTGGTGGATGGGGTGGGGCCTATTCCAGGGGGTGGGGCCTGACAGGCGGGGGGTGTGGCCTGATGTGGGCGTGTCCCGCTCACCTTCTTGCCCTCCTTGTCCCCTTCCTCCTCCTTCCGTCCCTTCTCCTTCTCCTCCTCCTCCTCCGGCCCCTTCTTGGCCTTTTCCTCGCTCGGCGCCTCCCCCTCGCCCTGGTTGGGGGGGGGGGGGGGGGCAGGGGGTGTCACGGGGAGCAGGGGGACCCACAGGGCCGGGGAACCCCAAAAGAGACCCCCCGGGGCCAAGGGGACCCCTGAGGAGACCCCAGGGACCCCCAGGAGACACCCCCATGGGCCCAAGGGGACCGCAGGAGGAGAGCCTGGGGCAGGGGGACACCCCAAGGGGACCCCAGGAGAGACCCCACGGGGCCAAGGGGACCCCAAACGAGATCCCACAGACCAAAGGGACCCAAAGGAGAGGCCACGTGCCCAAGGAGACCCCCAAGGGGCCACGGAGACCCCAAAAGAAACCTCAAGGGTACAAGGGGACCCCAGGAGAGATTATGGGGACCCCAGGGGCCGGGAGAGATCCCAGGGGAGCCCATGGGGACCCCAAATGACATCCCAAGGGCCCAAGAGGACCCCAAGAAAGACTGAGGGGACTCCAGGAGAGACCCCGTCGAACAAGGGAACCCCAGAGGACACCCCATGGACCAAAGGAACCCCCAGCAGAGACCGTGGGGACCCCAAAAGAGACACCAAGGGGCCAAGAAAACCCAAAAGAGACCCCAAGGAGACCCGAAAAGAGACCCCATTTTGGGGGGGTGTCACCCCAGACCTTCTTTCCCTCCTCCTTCTCCTCCTTCTCCTTGCGGTCGGCGTCGGGGGGTCGGGCTTCCTCCTTCTTGGCCGCTTCGGCCTTCTCCTGCCGCTCCTCCTCCTCCTCCTGCTCCAGGATGCGCAGGTCGTTCTCCGTCCCCCCTTCCATCTTAATCACCGCTGGCGGAAAAACGAACCCCCCAGAAAGTGGGGTGAGAAAAGAGGAGAGAGGGGCTGACAAAAGCCAGAAAAGTGTTTTTTGGAGGCGGGGGGTGGGGGGTGGTGGTGGGGGGGGGGTGTCCCTACCGGCATCGAGGGTTTTGATGATGGCGGGGGCGCGGTCGATGTCCAGGAGCAGGTTGTCGAACCAGCCGTTCTCCGAGAGGTAGAGGAAGACGTTGAGGCGGTTCCTCAGGGCCGCCTGCGCCTCCTGCTTCCGCTTCCCCGCCTCGTCCGGGTGGTACTTGGAGCGGAACCTGGGGTTTGTGGGGGGGGGAAACACATGGAGGGGGGCGGGGGGGAAGATGGGGGTGTCAGGGATTGGGGGGGGACAGCCCTGCCCCAGCTGGGGGTCCCGCTGCGGCAGGGGAGAGGGGGGAACCCCCCCATCACCCCCCTGGCTGTTTCGGGGGGGGAGCGGGGACCCTTCTTTTGGCACATCTGGGGTGGGGGGACCCCCCTTCTGGCACGTGTGGGGCAGGGACTCCCCCCCCCCCGTCTGCCACATCTGGGGTGGGAGGAGCCCCCCCTTTTTGCATATCTGGGGCATGGGGATCCCCCATCCGGCATGTCTGGGGTGGGGGGACCCCTCATCTGGCATATTTAGGGTGGGGGGACCCCTGTCTGGCACATCTGGGGTGGGGGGACCCCCCATTTCTAGCACATGGGGTGGGGGGACCCCCTGTTTCTAGCCGATGGGCGCCCCCATCTTTTGGGGCTGGGGTACGGGTTGGGGGGGCCCTGTCTGTCCTAACTGGGGAGTGGAGACCCCCATTTCCCCTAACTGGGGGTACAGGGACCCCCCCCATTTCCCCTCAGTGGGGTACAGGGACCCCACGTGCCCCGACCAGGGTGGGGGGAGCCCCGTTTCCCCCTCTACAGGGTGCAGGACCCCCCCCGTGTCCCCCCACCTCGGGGTACAAGGACCCCTCGTCTGCCCTGATCGGGGTGGGGGGATCCCAGTGTCCCCCAGTTGGGGTGTAGGAACCCCTGCGCCCCCCAAATGGGGTGGGGGGAGCCCCCGCGTCCCCAAAGCAGGGAGTGGGGGGGGCCTCTGTGTCCCCAAATTGGGGTGCAGTGACCCCCCCGCATCCCCAGAGCAGGGCATGGGGCAGCCCCTGTGTCCCCCAATGGGGGTTCAATGACCCCCCGTGTCCCCAGTTGGGGGTCGCAGGGACCCGTCCCCATCAACTCAGGAACCTCGTAAACACCCTAACGATCCCCCCCTCCCCCAACTACCACCCCCCAAACTTAGGGGGGGCCCAGCCCCCAGTCTCGGCCCGGGTGGGGGCTCCGGCGCAGCGGCGGCGATCGGCAGCGGCGGCCCTGGGGAAAGGGGGAGCGGGGGGTGTTTTGGGTGGGAATTGGGTGGTTTTGGGGGGTGCGGTGGGTCATACATACGCTTGCCACGAGCGTCGCCATCCGGCCGGGCCCCCGCGTCGGCGCTTTGCTACTTATTAGCATAATTAATACCGTTTTTTGTTTGTTTGTTTGTTTGTTTTAAAGCAAAGGGAAGTAGAAGAACAAAAAAAAAAAAAACCAACTAGAAAAACACTAAAAAAGTTGGCTGAAAAATGGAAAAAGGAGGGGGAGCGGGGGGGTCTCCCCGCGTTTGGGCCCCTCCGTGAGGTGGGGGGGGGTTCCCGAAAAAAAAAAAAAATAAAAATAAAACAACAAACGGTCCCTGCCTGTTTCCTGCGACTTTTGCTCGCTACCGGCCGCATTGTGCGCGACCCTCAGCCCTGGCTGTCTGCCCGCAGCCCCCCCAGAGCACGTCAACGTGGAGGGGGGAGAAAAATGGGGGGGGAAAAAAAAAAAAAAAAAAGCTCGTTAAGGAAATGAGCGTTAACGAGCCCCGGCCGCCGCTGGGGGGGGGGGTTTGTTTTATTTTTTAAAGCTGGCGGACGACGTCCGGAGGGAAAACCTGGCTGGCGGCGGGCGCTTCGGAGGAGGGGAGAAAAGGGAATGGTTAACGACTGCGCGCGGGTCCGGGGCCGCTCCGGCCTCCCCCCACCCCAAAATCCAACCCCCCCGAACCCCTCCCGACATTCCCTGGGGTGTCTTCCCGCCCCCCGCCTCAAATCAAGCCACGGGGGGCGGCTGGAATCCCCCCCCTCCCCTTCCCTTCCCCAAACCCCCACTGGTTTAAACTGGGGGCGGCCGCAGCGGGATTTAGAGAAGACGGCGGCTTTTTTGGGGTGGAAAGCGGGGTTTTTTTGGGGGTGGAAAGTGGCTTTTTTTTTTTTTTTTTTTTGGGTGGGATGGCTTTTTCGGGGGGTGGGGGGGGGGCTCCTCCCTCGGACGTACCACTCCTCGTCTTTATGGGCCAGGAAGAAATCCTGCATCTGCTGGCGGCGGAAATCGAGCTTGTAGTCGTTGTATCGCTTCACCGCCTCCGTCTCGTCCACGGCGTCGTCCAGGGAGAGCAGGAACTCCTTGAAGCTCTTCATCACCGGGGGGGCCATGCCCAGGTCCACCTCCGCGATGTTCCCCAGTCTGCTTGGGGGCACAGGCAGGAGTCGGCACCCCCGACACGGGGACGCTGCCGCCTCCTTACGGGGCGGTTTGGGGCATTTATGGGGCAGTTTGGGGACGTTATGGGGCACTCCGGGCTGTTACTGGGGGGGTCAGGGGCATCACGGGGCAGTTTGGGGCCATTATAGGTCAGTTTGGGGCCATTAAAGAACATTTTAGGCCGTTATTGGGCATCTCAGAAACGTCATGGGGCAGTTTGGGGCCATTATAGGCCAGTTTGGGGCCAGTAAAGGTCAGTTTGGGGCCATTAAAGAACATTTTAGGCCGCTATTGGGCGGCTCAGAGACGTCATGGGGCAGTCTGGGGCCGTTACGGGACATTCCCGGCTGTTATGAGGAGACTCGTGAACGTTACAGGGCAGGTTCCGTCCCTCGTAAGCCAGTTTGGGACCATTACGGGGTAGTTTGGGCTGTTATTGAGTGGCTCAGAGCCATAATGGGGCGGTTTGGGTCCATTACGGAGCGGTTTGGGCTGTTGCCGGGTGGCTCAGGGACATCATGGGGCAGTTTGGGGCCCTTATGGGGCATTTTAGGCTGTTACTGGGTGGCTCAGACACATTACAGGGAACTCTGGGCTGCTACCGGGCAATTCAGACATATTATAGCGCAGTTTGGGTCCATTATAGGAGACTTAGAGCTGTTATTGGGCAGTTCAGGAATATTACGGGGCAGTTTGGAGACCTTATGCGGTATTTTAGGTTGTTATTAGGTGGCTCAGAGACATTACAGGGTACTTTGGGCTGTTAGTAGGGGCTTCAGAGTTCTTATAGGGCAATTTGGGCCCATTATGAGGCAGTTTCGTCTGGTTTTGTGTGGCTCAAGGACATTACAGGGCGGGTTGGGGCTCTTATGGGGCAGTTTCGGCTGTTATCGGGTGGCTCAAATACATTACGGGGCAGTTCAGGATCCTTTGAGTTGGTAATTACTGCCTTGGGGAAATCCTGCAGCAATTTGAGCCCATTATGGGGCAGTTTGGGGCCGTTACTGGGCGACTCAGTGACATTATGGGGCAGCTTAATGACCTCATGGCGCAGTTCAGACTGTTACTGGGTCACCAAAGGACGTTACTGGTAGCTGTAAGACAATTACTGCGTGATTTGGGCTGTTTTGGGGCGGTTTGGGGCAATCACCGTGTGATTTGGGACATTTGGGTGGGGGGTTGAGGCAATTACTGGGCGATTTGGGCCATTACGGGGCACTTTGGGGCAATTACTGTCCGATTCGGGCCCTGGGGGTGAACAGGGAAGGACCTGGGGGGCTGCTGAGGTGGTTTTGGGGGTGCTGGGGGGCAGAGCAGGGGGCAGAGTCCTTACCTGGCCTGGATGGGCAGGATGTGGTGCTGCATGACGTGCATCTCGGGGTGCCCCCAGGGCTGGGGGGGGCCGTAGGTGGGGCCGGCGCCCCCCCCGCTGTAGGGCATGTCGTAGCCGCTGTGGTAGGGATCCCCGCTGTGCTCATCCCTGGCGGAGGAGGGGGACATCAGGGTCTGAGGGGCTGTGATGGGGTTTGAGGGGTTGCCATGGGGTTTTGGGGGGCTGCCATGGGACTGGGGGGCTATGGCGGGGTCTGAGGGGGCTGTGGTGGGGTTTGTGGGGGCTGCCATAGGACTGTGACGCTGTGGTGGGGTTTGGGGGGGTCTGTGGCGGTGTTGGGGGGGCCGCTGTGGGGACTGGGAGGGCTGTGGCAGAGTTTTGGGGGCTGCAGCAGGGGCTGGGGGGCTGTGGTGGGCTGCCATGGGATTTGTGGGGGGCTACGGTGAGGATTGGAGGGCTGCGGCAGGATCTGGGGGTCGCTCGGAGGGGGCCGGTGCGGCGTTGGGGGGGCTGCGGTAGAATTTGGAAAGCTGTGATGGGATTTGGAGGGGCTGCCAACGGAATGGGGGGATGCGTTGAGATCTGTGGGGTTGCTGCTGTGGGGTTTGGGGGGACCGTGGTAAGATTTGGGGGGGGCTACAGCAACATTTGTGGGGGCTGTGGTGGGGTTCAGGGGCAGGGGCACGCGGTTCGGGGGGGGGACACTCACCAGTCGCGGCGCAGGCGTTTCTGGGGGGGGCTGAGCTCGTGGCGAGGGGGTGAGAACCGCTCCCGGCGTGTCCGGTCGTAATCCCGGTACTCGCCCCGGCTGCGGCGCTCCCGGCCCCGATCCCAGTCTCTGGGGGGACAGGGACAGCGTTGGGGACAGGCGGGGGGGGGGGGCTTGGGAACCCCCCCGAGGCATTGGGAACTCTCTGGGGGGGGTTGGGGACCCCCCTGTCGCCATGCTCCCTGCCCCAATGCCAGTCCCTGCATCGGGGTGGGGGCGGGACACAGCACTGGGGACCCCGCGGGCAGTTGGGGACATCCTAGGGGGAGTTGGGGACCCCCCCATCATGCCATTCCTGGCCCCGATCCCAGACCCTGCACCAGGCGGGTGGGGGGACACAGCGCTGGGGACACCTTGGGGGCGTTTGGGGACCCCCCCGAGGGGTTGGGGACCCCCCCCCCGGGCGGGGTTTGGAGACACCCCCACTGAGATGCTCCTGGCTCCGATCCCAGTCGCTGCCCGAGGAAGGTGGGGGGACACGGCACTGGGGACACCCCGGGGATGTTGGGGACAACCTGGGGGGGGTTGTGCCTGCCCGCCCGCCCCCCCCGTCCCCGGGGGTTGGGGCCCCCCCCCGCAGCGCCGCACCGGTCGCTCCAGTCATCACGCCGCCGCTCGTCCCTCTCCCGCGAGCGGTCGTAGTCGCTGCGCTCCCGACGGAACTTGTCCCGCCGGCGCCGGTCGTACTCGTCGTCGCTGTCCCCCATGGCGCTGGGGGGGGGGGGGGGGGGGGGACACGGACACGGTCAGCGGGGACCCCCACGGGGTCTCCCTTACCCCCTCAGCCCCCCCAAGGGGCATCCCCGGTACCCCACAATCCCTTGCGGCCCCTCCAGAGAGAACCCAACCCCCCCCCCCTCAAACCCCAGAGTCTCCCACCCCCCCCAATACCCCAAAATTCCTCGGGAACCCCCAGCATCTCGCAATCCCCCTCATCCCCCCAACCCCCCCCAATATCCCCCAATCCCCCAGGACCCCCCCCAATAACCCACAATCCCCCAAGGGCCCCCCCCCGCCCCCCAAAAGCCCCCAATATCCCGCCATCCTCTGCCCCCCCAGGTTCCCATGATCCCCCAGGAGCCCCCCAAAATCCCCCAATCCCCTGCGGCCCCCCCAGCATCCCATGATCCTCCGGGAACCCCCCGACCCCCCCAAAATCCCACCATCCCCCAGGACACCCCCAATATCCCACAATCCCCCGGGGCCCTCCCGACCCCCCACTATCCCACAACCCCCCCGAACCCCCCCCCCCGACCTCTCACCCCCCGCCATGGCCCCCCCCGAACCCCCCGACACCCCCTCCCGTCCCCGTGATGTCACGCCGGGGCCCCCCCACACCTTCCCCCGCGCTCCCGGCCGCGCTCCGCTCCGCGCGCCGCCGCCCGCTCGCTTCCGGTCCGCGCCGGCCGGACGTGACGTCTAACGGAAGGCGGGGCGGCGGGGCAGAGAGGAAAGGGGGGGGGCTAGAGGGGAGACCGTATGGCCGCCGCTCTAGGAACGCGGGAGGACCTCGGAGTTCCTCTATGGTTTCGTCGCGAGGGGGTGGTTACCGGAGGGGTCAGCCGGTGCGGGGGGGCGGGTGATTCGCTCTGGCCGGGGAGCTCCGGGTCTATGGTCTGCGGGACGCAGAAAAGCGGGTGCGAGCCGCGGGCCCAGCTCTCTATGGTGGCGGTGGACGCTCTAGGCTCGGCCCTGGAGGACCGGAGCTCTGTGGTGCGGCCGGCCCCGCCCACCCACCCCATCGCCTGCTCCCATTGGCTGCCGGGCGGCGGGCGCGCGCGCGCGCGCGGGCTGGGGGGGCCGCCATCTCCCGTGGGGTCACGTGAGAGGGGCGCGGGCGGCCATTTTGTCTCGCCCGCCCCGCGCACGCGCCCCGCCCTGAGGCTGCCCTGGGCGTCGCCATGGCTCTCCCCGACGCCATTTTGCGGCGGGGGGCAGGGGGGGCGGCCTGCGACGCGCATGTGCCCCCACAGGTAACCAGTGCCCCCAGCATCCCCCAGTCCCTCCCAGCGTCCCGCCCCCGTTCCCCCAGGGCCTCAGTTTCCCCGTGTCGTCCCCCCCAGGGCCTCCCAGTATGTCCCACTCCCGCTGTGGGCCCCACCGGTGCATCCCAGTGTTCCCAGTGCCCCCTTAGGACCCCTCCAGTCCACCCCAGTGCCTCCACTCCGTCCCGGTCCTCCCTTAGGACCCCCCCAGATCCATCCCAGTGCCCCCAGCCCCCCTTGGGACCCCCCCCAGCCTGTCTCAGTGCCTCCAGTCCATCCCAGTCCCACCTCGGGCCCCCTCCAGTCCATCCCAATGCCCCCCCAGGCCCCCTCAGTCCATCCCAGTCCCCCCAGTCCATCCCAGTACCCCCCCAGTCCATCCCAGCACCCCCCCAGTCCCCCCAGTCCATCCCAGCACCCCCCCAGGCCCCCTCAGTCCATCCCAGTGCCCCCAGTCCATCCCAGTGCTCCCCCAGTCAATCCCAGTGGCCCCCCAGACCCCCCTAGTCCATCCCAGTGCCCCCCCAGTCAATCCCAGCGCCCCCCCAGACCCCCCTAGTCCATCCCAGTTCCCCCCTAGAGTCCCCACAGTGGCTCCAGTCTCTCTCAGGACCCTCCCCCAGTCCATCCCAGTTCCCCCTTAGCCCCCCCCCAGCCCATCCCAGTGCCCCCAGTTCATCCCAGTGCCCTCCCAGACCCTCCCAGTTCTCCAGCCCACCCCAGCCCCCCCCCCCAGTCTGTTCCAGTGCCCCATTAGGACGCCCCTAGTCCATCCCAGTGCCCCCAGTTCATCCCAGTGCCCTCCCAGAGCCCCCCGGTTCATCCCAGTACCCCCTCAGGATCCCCCCAGTCCCTCCCAGTCCCCCCTTAGAACCGCTCAGTCCATTCCAGTGCCCCCCTCGCCCCCCCCTCCCATCTGAGTTCCCCCAGTCCCTCCCAGTCCCCCCCTTAGAACCTCCCCCAGCCCATCCAAGTGCCCCCAGTCCCCCCTCAGGACGACCCCCCCAGTCCATCCCAGTCTCTCCCAGTCCCCCCTTAGGCACCCACCAGTCCATCCCAGTGTCCCCCCCCCCCCGATGCCCTCAGCCCATCTCTGTGCCCCCAGTACCTCCCTGTCCCCCACTCAGAACCCACCCCAGTGCCCCCAGTTCATCCCAGTCCCCCCTTAGACCCCCCCCCAGCCCACCCCAGTGCCCCCAGTTCATCCCAGTCCCCCCTTAGACCCCCCCCCCAGCCCACCCCAGTGCCCCCAGTTCATCCCAGTCGCCCCTCAGGACACCACCCCCCCCCCCATCCCATCCCAATGCCCCCAGTTCATCCCAGTCCCCCCTTAGGCACCCACCGGTCCATCCCAGTGCCCCCCCCCCACCCCCGACACCCTCAGCCCATCCCAGTGCCCCCAGTTCATCCCGGTCCCCCCTTAGATCCCCCCCCCAGCCCATCCCAGTGCCCCCAGTCCCTCCCAGTTCCCCCCCCCAGCCCCTCCCGGGGTCGTGATCCCACATCCTGCCCCCGCCCGACCCGGGGAAACGCTCAACAAAGGAGTTTCCTGCTGGGGGGGCCCGGACGCCTGGGTCCCTCCCGGACGCCTGGGTCCCTCCCTGCCAACGGGAGGGGGCCTGGGGGGGGGAGGGGGCCACAGCCGCAGGCCGGCCGCTTTCCCGCTGCCTCAAGTTGCCCAAAGTCGCCCAAACTTTCCCCAAACTTCACCCCTCCCAGACGCCTGGGTCCCTCCAGGAGCCCCCCAAAAGTGGGGGGGGGGGGGGCCAGGGTGGGACCCGGACGCCTGGGTCCCCTCGGAGGGGACCTGGGGGGTGGGAGGGGGCAGCCCGGACGCCCGGGTCCCCCCAGCTGTGGGGCACAGGAGAGGGGGCCTGGACGCCTGGGCCCCCCCGCACCGGTGCCGCTATGGGGCTGTGGCTGCTCTGGCTGTGGGTCCCGCTGGGCTTCGCCGAGGAGGGTGAGTGAGGGGGGCTGCGGGAGGGGGGTGTGGGGCCCCGACGCCTGGGTCCCCTCGGGATGGGGGTCCCGAACTCCTGGGTCCCCCTGGGGATGGGGAGGGGGATCAAGGGGTCCCGAATGCCTGGGTCCCCTCGAGATGTGGGTCCCGGACGCCTGGGTCCCCTGGGGACGGGGAGACCAGGACCCCCCCTCCCACCCCGAGGGGACCCAGGTGTCTGGGGCTGGGGGGGTGGGTGTCACCACAGTATCCCCCCTTGTCACCCCCCCGTGTCCCCCCCAGAGACGCTGCTCAACACGCGGCTGGAGACGAGTGACCTCAAATGGACCGTGTACCCCCCGGGGGAGGGGCAGGTGAGGGGACGGGGTGGGGGACACGGGGACAGGGGGGACGTGGGGGGACAGGGGGGACGTGGGGGGACACTGGGGGGATGTGGGGGACACGGGGACAGGGAGAGCGGGGTGTCCCCATCGTCGCTCACCTCCCTGTCCCCCGCCATGTTCCCCATCTGTGTCCTCCCTAATCCCCCCCAATGTCCCCTATGTCCCCCGATCCCTCATGTCCCCCTCCCTCCCCATTCTCCCCCTGTCCCACCGTGTCCCCCATGTCCCCCCCCATCCCCATGTCCCTTGATGTCCCCCCTGTCCCCCCATCCCCATGTCCCCCCGTCCCCTCTGTCCCCTGTGTCCCCCCTGTCCCCATGCCCTCCCATCCCTAATCTCTCCCCATGTCCCCTAATGTCCCCCCCGTCCCCCATGTCCCCTCCTGTTCCCATGTCCCCTTGTTTCCCCCGTGTCCCCACATCACTGTCCCACCATGTGCCCGTGTCCTGCCTTGTCCCCGTGTCCCCCCGTGTCCCACATCCCTTAATGTACCCCCACGTCCCCCCCGTTCCCTTTCCCTGTGTCCCCTCACATCCCCCTGTCCCCCTGTCCCCCCGTCCCCCTGTCCCCATGTCCCCCTATGCCTGATATCCCCCGTCCCTAATGTCCCCCGTGTCCCCCCTATTCTCCTGTCCCTATGTCCCCCTGTCCCCCATATGTCCCCCTGTCCCCCCATCCCTAATGTCCCCCCATCCCTAATGTCCCCCATATGTCCCCCTGTCCCCCCATCCCTAATGTCCCCCCCGTCCCCCGTATGCCCCCCTGTCCCCCCATCCCTAATGTCCCCCCATCCCCAATGTCCCCCCCGTGCCCGCGTCCCCCCATGTCCCCCCGTCCCTGCTGTCCCCCCCGTCCCTGCGGTGGCAGTGGGAGGAGCTGAGCGGGCTGGACGAGGAGCGCCAGGCCTCGGTGCGCACCTTCGAGGTCTGCTCGGGGCTGGGCCCCCCCGGCCCCCCCCAGAACAGCTGGCTGCGCTCGGGCTGGGTGCCGCGCCGGGGGGCCACCCACGTCTACGCCGAGCTGCGCTTCACCCTGCTGGCCTGCGACAGCCTGCCCCGCCCGCGCCACGCCCGCCACGCCCGCCGCGGGGACACCCCCGCGGACACCGACACCCCCATGGACACCCCCAGGGACGTCCTCGGGGACACGGACGTCCTCGGGGACGCCCCCGGGGACATCCCCAGGGACGGACCCACCCACTGGGGTGCTCTGGGGGATGGTCCCGGCGGTGAGGATGCCCTTAGCAACGGCCCCGGCTACCGGGATGCTGCTGGAAATGGCCTTGGCAACAACCCTGGCAACCAGGATGCCCTTAGCAACAGCCCTGGCAACCGGGATGCCCTTAGCAATGGCCTTGGAAACGGTCCTGGCAACCGTGATACCCATAGCAACGGCCCTGGCGACCATGGTGCTCTTAGCAAGGGTCTTGGCAACGATCTTGGCAACCACGATGCTCATAGCAACGGCCCTGGCAACCACGATGCCTGTAGCAACAGCCTTGCAAACGGCCCTGGCAACCACGATACCTATAGCTACAGCCCTGGCAACCACATTTCTCCTAGCAACGGCCATAGAAACCAGGATGTCCGTGGCAACGGCCTTGGCAACGACCCTAGAAACCGCGATGCTCCTGGCAACGGCCTTGGAAACGGCCCTGGCAACCACATTTCCCTTAGCGACGGCCCTGGCAACCGTGATGCCCGTAGCGATAGCCCTGGCAACCATGATGCTCTTAGCGACAGCCCTGGCAACCATGATGCTCTTAGCAACAACCTTGGCAACGGCCCTAGAAACCGCGGTGGTCCTGGCAACGGCCTTGGAAACGGCCCAGGCAACCACATTTCCCTTAGCAACAGCCCTGGCAACCGCGATGCCCGTAGCGCCGGCCCCTCCCGCCGCCGCCGCAGCCCGTCCCCCCCCCGCCCCTGCAAAGAAACCTTCAACGTCTTCTACCACGAGGCGGACGCCGACACGGCCACGGCCCTGACCCCCCCCTGGATGGAGAACCCCTACGTCAAGGTGGACACGGTGGCGGCCGAGCACCTCTCGCGCCGGGCGGGGGGCGCCGGGGGGGGCCGGCCCTCCGGCCGCGTCAACCGCAAAACCCTGCGCTTGGGGCCCCTGAGCCGCGCCGGGTTTTATCTGGCCTTCCAGGACCTGGGGGCCTGCATGGCCCTGCTCTCCGTCCGCCTCTACTTCCAGCGCTGCCCCGAGGTCACCACGCGACTGGCCCGCTTCCCGGCCACCGTCCCGCGGGAGCTGGTGGCCCCGGTGGCCGGACAGTGCCTGGAAGGGGCCGTGCCGGCGGGGGCCGGGGCCCCCGTCATGTATTGCCGGGAGGACGGGAGGTGGGCAGAGCCCCCCGCCCAGGGCTGCGTCTGCGGCCCCGGCAGGGAGCCCGATGGGGGGCTGGGGTGTCGCGGTGAGTGATGGGGGGGGGGGGCACGTTGGAGCGGCCTGGGGGGGGCTTTGGGGCGGTCCTGAGGGTCCCTGGGGAGGGGTCGGAGCAGCTGGGGGGGCTCTGGGTGTGAGTTGGAGCAGCCTGGGGGGCTCCAGGGGGGTCCTGGGGGGCTCTGGGGATGAGTTGGAGCATCCAGGGGGGCTCTGGAGGTGTGTTGGAGCAGCCGGGGGGGACTCTGGGGGGGTCCTGAGGGTCCCTCAGGGTGAGTTGGAGCATCCTGGGGGGCTCCAGGGGGGTCCTGGGGGGCTCTGAGGGGAAGCTGGAGCAGCCTGGGGGGCTCCAGGGGGTCCTGGGCGTGAGTTGGAGCAGCCTGGAGGGCTCTGGGGGGGTTCTGAGGGCCCTGGGGGGCAGTTGGAGCAGCCGGGGGGGCTCTGGGGGTCCCTGGGGGGATCTGGAGGTGAGTTGGAGCATCCTGGGGGGCTCCAGTGGAGTCCTGAGGTCTCTGGGAGGGAGTTGGAGCATCCTGGGGGGCTCCGGGGGGGTCCTGAGGGTCCCTGGGGGGTGGTTTGGAGCAGCCTGGGGGGCTGTAGAGGGTCCGGGGGGGCTCTAGGGGGGGGTTGGAGCAGTCTGGGGGAGTCTGGGGGTCCCTGGGGGGGAGTTGGAGTGTCTTGGGGGGCTCTGGGGGTCCCTGGAGTCTCTGGAGGGGGGTTGGAGCATTTGCGGGGGGCTCAGGGGGGGTCCTGGGGAGCTTGGAAGGGACCAGGGGGGTCCTTGGGGGGTCTGGGGGGGGCTTAGGGTCCCTGGGGGGGGAGTTGGAGCACGCTGGGGGTCTGGGGGAGCACTCGGACGCCTGGGTCCCTTCTGACCCCTCTTCGCCCCCCTCCCCCCCCCAGCCTGCCCTCCCGAAACCTTCAAGGCGGAGGCGGGGGGGGGTCGGTGCGAGCCCTGCCCCCCCCTCAGCCAGGCCCCCTCCCCCGGGGCCACCTCCTGTCCCTGTCGCCCCGGCTTCTACCGGGCCCCCGGCGAGGGACCCGCGCTGCGCTGCTCCGGTCAGCACGGGGGGGGACGGGGGGGGCACGGGGGGCTGGGGACATGGGGGGGGCACGGGGGGAGACATGGCGGGGCACGAGGAGGGTCTGAGAGGGACATGGGGGGGGGACATGGGGGGGGCCTGGAGGTGGGGGTGGGGGGCTGTTGGGGATCCGAACTCCTGGGTCCCTGGGTCTGGGTGGGGGGGGGTCCCAGACGTCCGGCTCCTTGGGTGGGGGGCAGATGGGGCCATGGGGGGGCCTGAACTCCCAGATCCGTGGGTCGGGGGGGGTCCCAGACACCTGGATCCATGGGGGGGGGGGGCGCAGGGTGCCGGGACGCCTGTGTCCCTGGGTTTGGGGGGGTGTCTCCCACCCCTATGGGTGGTGCCCCCCCCTCACCCCCCATCTTGCCTCCCCCCCCAGCCCCCCCCTCGGCCCCCCGTAGCCTGGTGGCCCGGCTGAACGGCTCGGGGGTACGCCTGGAGTGGAGCACCCCCTTGGACGGGGGGGGACGCCCCGACATCACCTACGCCGTGGGGTGCCGGGCCTGCCCCGAGCGGGCGCCCTGCGGCCCCTGCTCCCGCCTGGCCTTCGTCCCCGCGGCCACCGGCCTCCGCGTCCCCGGCGTCACCGTCACCGGCCTCCGGCCCTACGTCACCTACGGCTTCAGCGTCAGCGCCCGCAACGGCGTCTCCCACCTCAGCCCCCTCCCGGCCCCCGCCCAGGAGCTCAACGTCACCACCACCAAGGACGGTGAGAGGCCGGGGCTGGGGGGGGACACGCGACCCCCCCACAAACCCGGCTGGGACCCCAAAATCCATCGGGGGGCCCCCAAAATCCATCCTGGGACACCCCCCCCCAGGAACTTGATCCGGGACCCCAAAACCTCACCTGGCACCCCCAAAACCCATCCTGGGACCGTCTCTCGGGCTCCCAAACCCATCCTGGGACCCCGGAAATCCATCCTGGGACCCCAAAACCTGAGCTGGGACCCCCAGAACTTGATCTGGGACCCAAAAACATCACCTGGGACCCCCAAACCCATTGTGGGACCCCCAAACCCATCCTGGGACGCCAAAACTCATCATAGGACCCCAAAATACATCCTGGGACTCCCGAAACTTGATGTGGGACCCCAAAACCTCACCTGGCACCCCCAAAACCCATCCTGGGACCATCTCTCGGGCTCCCAAACCCATCCTGGGACCCCGGAAATCCATCCTGGGACCCCAAAATCCATAACGGGATGTGAAAAATCCATCCCGGGATCCCAAAATCCATCCTGGGACCACCCCTGGGACCCCAAAACCTGAGCTGGGACCCCCAGAACTTGATCTGGGACCCCAAAACGTCACCTGGGACCCCCGAATCCATTGTGGGACCCCCAAACCCATCCTGGGACCCCCAACCCCATCCTGGGACCCCAAAACTCGTCATAGGACCCCAAAATACATCCTGGGACTCCCAAAACTTGATCTGGGGCCCCAAAACCTGACCTGGGGCCCCTAAACCTGGTCTTAGACCCCCAAAACCTACCCTGGGGCTCCAAACCCACCCTGGGACCCCCCCCGGGACCCCCCCCAGACCCCTAAATCTGCCTTGGAACCCCCAAAACCTGACCTGAGGCCCCTTGGGATCCCCCCGCCCCCCCCCCAGTGCCGCTGCCGGTGTATGACGTGGTCCGGATCGGGGGGTCCCCCACGGGGGTGACGCTGTCGTGGCCGACCCCCCCCCCGGCCCCCCCCGGGGGTCACGTCCTCGACTACGAGGTCAAATACTACGAGAAGGTGAGGGGGGGGGGGCATCGGGGGGAGGTTCTGGGGGGTCCCGGGGGTCACTGAAGGGCTCCAGGAGGACATTTGGGGGTCCTGGGGGTATTGGGGAGCTCACAGGGGCATCGGGGGGGGGTCCCAAGGGACAAGGGGGGGACCTGGGGGGCATCTGGGGGTGCTGAGGGGTCCTAGAGGCTGCTGGGGGGGGCTTCTGGGGGATATTTGGGGGGAGCTGGGGGGCATTGGGGGTCTCGGAGGGGACCCAAGGGACACTGGGGAGTCCTTGAGAGGCACTGGGGGTGCCTGGGGGGCATTGGGGGGGCCCTGAGGGGCATCTGGGGGGTATTGGGGGTCCCTGGGAGGGACTGGGGGGGCCCTGAAGGGGACTGGGGGGGCCTGGTGCTATTGGGGGGGCTCTGGGGGTTTTGGGGGTCCCTGAGGGGGTATCGGGGGTGCTGGGGCGGGGGGGGGCATCTGACTCCTGTAGGTGGGGGGCGGCGAGGGCCCCCCCATGTTCCTGAAGGTGCCGGCGCCGCGGGCGGAGCTGGGGGGGCTGCGCCGGGGGGGCCTCTACGGGGTGCGGGTCCGGGCCCGCTCCGAGGCCGGGTACGGGGACTTCGGCCCCGAGACCGCCGTCACCACCCAGGGCGCCGGTGAGCTCCCCCCCGAGCCCCCCCCCACCCCAAAGCCCCTCCTTACCACCCCCCCGGGACCCCCCAACGCACCTGCACCCCCCAATGCCCCCCCAGCCTCCCCCGGGGCCCCCCAACCCACCCCAAAACCCCCTGGGACACCCCAAGACCCACCCCAGACCCCCCCCAACTCCCCCCCCCGCGACCCCCCTGATCCCCTGGGACCCCCCCGGGACCCCCCCAACCCCTTTGGGACCCCTGTAACACCCCTGGGAGCCCCCCCTCTGCCCCCCCCAATCCCTTTGGGACCCTGGGGGACCCCCGTAACCCCCCTGGGAGCTCCCCTGGGACCCCCCCAACCCATTGGGACCCCTTTGGGACCCCCACAACCCCCCCTGGGACCTTCCCGACCCCTTTGGGACCCTGGGGGCCCCCCCGGCCTCCCCGGCCCCCCGGCACTGACGGGTGCCTGCAGAGGGGTCGCGGGGGGAGCACGGGGGGCTGGTGGCAGGGGCGGCCGCCCTGGGGGGGCTCCTGGTGCTGGCGCTGCTGGCGGGGACCCTGCTCTGCTTCAGGTGAGGGGGGGGCTGGGGGGGGCGCGGGGGGGTCCGGGGTGTCCCTGGGGGGGGGGCAGGGGTCTGGAAGGGAGTCCCTGGGGGGGCTCTGGGGGTCCTGGGGGGGCTCAGGGCGGGAATTGGAGCATCCTGGGCGTCCCTGGGGGGGGTTCTGAGGTCCCTGGGGGGGCTCTGGGCGTCCTGGGGGTCCCTGGGATCCCAGGGTGAGACGGGGGGGGGGGGACTGGGGGGGGGTTTCTGGGGGGTCCCTGGGGTCTCAGGGTGGGTCAGGGGGGGCCTGGGGTATTTGGGGGCATCGGGGGGGTCCCGGGGGGTCCTTGGGGACCCTGGGGGGTCTCAGGGGGCTGCAATCCCCCTGTCACCATGTTCCCCCCCCCCCCCCGGCAGGCGCCACAGCCACCGGCACAAGGAGGACGCGGATCGGCACGGCCACCACGGTGAGGGTCACCCGGGGTCACCCAGTGTCCCTGACCTCGGGGTGACAGTGTCACGGGGTCACCCGGTGTCCCCACATCCCCCTGGTGACGGTGACGGTGGCACTGTCCCCGTGTCCCCCTGCCCCTGGGGTGATGGTGATGGTGACGGTGGCACTGTCCCCGTGTCCCCCTGCCCCTGGGGTGATGGTGATGGTGACGGTGGCACTGTCCCCGTGTCCCCCTGCCCCTGGGGTGTTGGTGACGGTGACGGTGACGGTGGCACTGTCCCCGTGTTGCTGGTGGCAGGCGGGAAGCTGTACATCGACCCCCTGACCTACGAGGACCCCGGGGTGGCCCTGAGGGACTTCGCCCAGGAGATCGACGTCGCCTGCGTCAAGATCGAGGAGGTCATCGGGGCAGGTGACAGCCCCCGGCCCAGCCGTGTCCCCAGCCGTGTCCCCAGTGGTGGCCCTGCCCTTTTTCCCATTGATGTCCCCGGTGATGTCCCCAATGATGTCCCCATCCCTATCCCCATCCCTGTCCCCAGTGATGTCCCAAATGTCCCCCCTTCTGTCCCCAGGGGAGTTCGGGGAGGTGGGAGGGGGCTCTGGGGGGCTGTCCCTGTCCCACGATGTCCCCAATGTCCCCGTGTCCCCAGGGGAGTTCAGGGAGGTGTGGGGGGGCTCTGGGGGGGCTGTCCCTGTCCCACGATGTCCCCAATGTCCCCGTGTCCCCTCTGTCCCCAGGGGAGTTCGGGGAGGTGTGGGGGGGCTCTGGGGGGCTGTCCCTGTCCCACGATGTCCCCAATGTCCCCGTGTCCCCAGGGGAGTTCAGGGAGGTGTGGGGGGGCTCTGGGGGGGCTGTCCCTGTCCCACGATGTCCCCAATGTCCCCGTGTCCCCTCTGTCCCCAGGGGAGTTCGGGGAGGTGTGGGGGGGGGCTCTGGGGGGCTGTCCCTGTCCCACGATGTCCCCAATGTCCCCAATGTCCCCATGTCACCAGGGGAGTTCAGGGAGGTGGGGGGGGGGGCTCTGGGGGGCTGTTCCTGTCCCACGATGTCCCCAATGTCCCTGTGTCCCCAGGGGAGTTCAGAGAGGTGTGGGGGGGGGCTCTGGGGGGCTGTCCCTGTCCCACGATGTCCCCCATGTCCCCGTGTCCCCCCTGTCCCCAGGGGAGTTCAGGGAGGTGTGGGGGGGCTCTGGGGGGCTGTCCCTGTCCCACGATGTCCCCCATGTCCCCGTGTCCCCCCTGTCCCCAGGGGAGTTCGGGGAGGTGTGCCGGGGCCGGCTGGCGCTGCCGGGGCGCCCCGAGTCGCCGGTGGCGGTGAAGACGCTGAAGGGGGGCGCGGGGGAGCGGCAGCGCCGGGATTTCCTGGGGGAGGCCGCCCGCATGGGGCAGTTCGCCCACCCCAACGTGGTGCGGCTGCGCGGGGTGGTGACGGCCAGCGCCCCCGCCATGATCCTCACCGAGTTCATGGAGAACGGCGCCCTCGACGCCTTCCTGCGGGTACGGGGACACGGGGACAGTGGGGGGGATGTGGGAACATGGGGAGACACGGGGGACACCGAGGACATGGGGGGGATGTAGGGGACATGGGGTCACAGGGGACATGGGGGACACACAAGAGGTGGGGGGGGATATGGGGGACACGGGACGTCCGGGACACGGGGGAAGTGGGGACATTGGGGACGCTTGGGATACAGGGGGACGTGGGGGGACACTTGGGATATGGGTGACATGGGAGATATGAGGGACATGGAGGACGTGGGGGACACATGAGACATGGGGGACACGGGGAGATGGTGGGGGACGCTTGGGATATGGGGCACGTGGAGGACATGGTGGGGGACACTTGGGACATGGGTGACATGGGGGACACGTGGGGTATGGGGGACACACAGTGGCACAGCAGACGGGGGCCACCAGCAGCGTGTCCGAGGTCACCACCATGAGGTGACCGTGTCCCCGCAGGGCCGGGTGGGGACGCTGGGCCCGCTGCAGCTGGTGGCCATGCTGCGGGGCATCGCGGCCGGCATGCGGTACCTGGCCGAGACCGGCTTCGTCCACCGCGACCTGGCTGCCCGCAACATCCTGGTGGACGCCCAGCTGGTCTGCAAGGTCTCCGACTTCGGGCTGTCCCGCGCCCTGGAGGAGGAGAGCTCGGCCGACCCCACCTACACCAGCTCCCTGGTGAGGAGGGCACCCCCCCGGGGGGCGGGGGCTGGCTGGACGCCTGGGCCCTCTGCGGGGATGGGGTCTCACCGGGGTTGGGGTGTCTTCGGAATTGGGGTCTCACCGGGGTTGGGGTCTCTCAAGGGTTGAAGTCTCTCAGGGGCTGGGGTCTTTCCAGGGTTGGGGTCACTCCAGGGTTGGGGTCTCACCAAAGTTGGGGTCTCTCCAGGGTTGGGGTTTCTCCAGGGTTGGGGTCTCTCCAGGGTTGGAGTCTCACCAAAGTTGGGGTCCAATCAGGAATGGGGTCCCACCAGGGTTGGGGTGTCTCTAGAATTGGGCTCTCACCAGGGTTGGAGTCTCTCAAGGGTTGAAGTCTCTCAGGGGCTGGGGTCCCACCAGGGTTGGGGTGTCTCCAGGGTTGAGGTATTTCCAGAGTTGGAGTCCCTCTGGAATTGGGATCTCACCCGGGTTGGGGTCTCGCAGGGGTTGAGGTTTCTCAGGGGTTGGAGTGCCTCAAGCGTTGGGGTCCCACCAAAGTTAGGGTCTCTCCAGAGTTGGGGTCCCACCAGGGTCGGGGTTCTCCAGATGCCCAGATCTCTCCAGGGTTGGGGTCCCTCCGCGGTTTGGGGCCTCAGACACACCTGGGTCCCACCAGGGCTGGGGTCTCAATAGGGTCGGGGTCCCACCAGGACCGAGGTTCTCCGGGCTCTCAGTAGGGTTGGGCGCCCTGGAGGATTTGGGGTCCCCCCAGGGTTGGGGTCCCTGGGGAGGGGGGTTCCTGGGGGGGGGGTCGCCCGTCTGCCTGGGTCACCCGCCAGCACCCGGTGGCAGGGGGGGAAGATCCCCATCCGGTGGACGGCGCCGGAGGCCATCGCCTTCCGCAAGTTCACTTCGGCCAGCGACGCCTGGAGCTACGGCATCGTCATGTGGGAGGTGATGTCCTTCGGGGAGCGACCCTACTGGGACATGTCCAACCAGGACGTGAGTCGCCCCGGGGTCCCGGGGGGGCGGGGGGGGGGGCGCACCCGGATGCCGGGGTCCCCAGGGGATGGGGGGCAAGGGGGGCACCCGGACACCTGGGTCCCCCTCGGGGTGGGAGGTCCTATGGGTGGAGGGTCCCCAGGACTCCTGGGTCCCATGGTGGACGGGGGGGTGGGGGGCAGAGCTACCGGGTTGGGGGGTTGGGATCCAGGTGTCTGGGCCCCCCAAGTGTGGGGAGAGGCAGTTGGAGCCTCCTCAGGAGCAGCTGGGGGCGATCAGGGGTAATTAGGGCTAATTGGGGGTAACCAGCCCCCAGCTGCTGCGCCCGCACGCCGGGGTCCCTGGTAGGTCAGGGGGTCACCGGCAATCCTGGGGACCCCCCCCCGGGAACCTGGGACCCCGGGAGCGGGATCGGGGGGGCCCGGACGTCTGGGTCCTCTATGGGGCAGGGGCTTTGCTGGGTCCCCCATGGGGCAGGGGGTCCCCTGGATGCCTGCGTCCCCAGAAGGGGGGGTCGGAGGCCCCAGACGCCTGGGTTGTCCCCCTCCCCGGGCCACCCGCATCTCCTGACCCCCATGTCCCGTGTCCCCCCCCCCTTCCCAAGGTGATCAACGCCATCGAGCAGGATTACCGGCTGCCGCCGCCCCCCCGCTGCCCCACGGCGCTGCACCGCCTGATGCTGGACTGCTGGCAGCGCGACCGCAACGCCCGGCCCCGCTTCCCCGACATCGTCAGCGCCCTCGACCGCCTCATCCGCCACCCCGCCACCCTCCGCGTCACCGCCCCCGACACCCACCGGTGCGCGGGGCCGGGGGGCACGGACGCCTGGGCTCATGGGTGGGGGGTCCCAGGGTGCCTGAGTCTATGGGTGGGGGGTCCCAGGAGCCTGGGTCTATGGGTGGGGGGTCCCAGGATGCCTGAGTCTATGGGTGGGGGGTCCCAGGAGCCTGGGTCTATGGGTGGGGGGTCCTAGGATGCCTGAGTCTATGGGTGGGGGGTCCCAGGGTGCCTGGGTCCTTGGATGGTGGGGGTCCCAGGAGCTTGGGTCTATGGGTGGGGGGTCCCAGGAGCCCGGGTCCTTGGGTGGTGGGGGGTCCCAGGAGCCTGGGTCTATGGGTGGGGGGGTCCCAGGAGCCTGGGTCTACGGGTGGGGCGTCCTAGGATGCCTGAGTCTATGGGTGGGGGGTCCCAGGAGCCTGGGCCCTTGGGTGAGGGGGTCCCAGGGTGCCTGAGTCTATGGGTGGGGGGTCCCAGGGTGCCTGGGCCCTTGGGTGGGGGGTCCCAGGAGCCTGGGTCTATGGGTGGGGGGTCCCAGGATGCCTGAGTCTATGGGTGGGGGGTCCCAGGAGCCTGGGTCTATGGGTGGGGGGTCCCAGGAGCTTGGGTCTATGGGTGGGGGGTCCCAGGAGCCTGGGTCCTTGGGTGGTGGGGGGTCCCAGGAGCCTGGGTCCATGGGTGGGGGGGTCCCAGGGTGCCTGGGTCCATGGGTGGGGGGTCTCCTGGACACCTGGGTCCCCCTGGGGCAGGGCGTTATGGGGTGCCGTGGGGCTGAGCCAGTCCCTGGTCCCCCCGCAGGCCGTCCCCGCCCCGGCTGGCGCAGCCCGGCCCCCCCGGCCCCCCCGGGCCCCCCTTCGCCTCGGTGGGCGAGTGGCTGCGCACCCTCCAGCTGGGCCGATACGAGGAGACCTTCAGCAGCGCCGGCGTCACCAGCCTGGAGCTGCTGCCGCGGCTGCGCAGCGAGTACGGGGGGACACGGGGGGACACGGGGGGACACGGGGGCGCGGGGGCACCTGGGGACATGTGGGGACGCAGGGGGACAAGGGGGCGTAGGGGGACAGGGGGACATGGAGGGACATGGGGACGTGGGGGTCACAGGGTGACGCCGGGATGGGCGGGGCATGGGGGCATAGGGGGATATGGGGACATGATGAAATAGGGGGACACGGGGACAGAGGGGACATGGAGGCGTAGGGGAGATACAGGGACATGGGGGGAGACAGGGATACGGGGGGACACGGGGACAAGGGGGGGACAAAGGAACGTGGGGGGGGATACAGGGACATGGGGTGACATGAGGGGACATGGGGGGCCAGGGGGGACGTGGGGACATGTGAGGACATGGGGGACACAGGGACATTGGGGGGGATACGGGGACGTGGGGGGACATGAGGGTACATGTGGGGACACAGGGAAACGAGGGGCATACGGGGGACATGGGGGGACATGGGGGATGGGGGACACAGGGGGGTGTTGGGGACATGGGGACACAGGGGGGTCATCAGGGCACATGGGGGGACACGGGGAAATGAGGGGACATGGGGACAGGGGACATCTGGGGAGATGGAGGGATGTGGAACGTGGGGGGACGTGGGACCTTGGGGGACGCGGGGGACATGAGGGGGGCAGAGGGACACACGGGGGACGTGGGGCCACGGCGGTGACCCCCGTTGTCCCCCGCAGGGACCTGCTGCGCATGGGGGTGACGCTGGCCGGCCACCAGCAGCGGATCCTCGACAGTGCCCAGAGCCTGCAGAGCCCCCCCAAGGGAGACCCCCACTTCTGAGCCCACCCCCCCCCGCCCCCGGCCCCGGCCCTGCCAAGATGGCCACCAGGGCGCCACGGACCCGCTCAGAGGGGCTGGGCCCTGGGTGAGTCACCAAGATGGCCGCCAAGCCAAGATGGACACCCCGAGATGGACGTCGAGTCGAGATGGCCGCCCCGAGATGGCTGCCAAGCCAAGATGGCCGCCAAACCAAGATGGCCGCCCCAAGATGGCCATCAAACCAAGATGGCTGCACCAAGATGGCCGCCAAACCAAGATGGCCACCACAAGATGGCCACCAAGCCAAGATGGCCGCCACAAGATGGCCACCAAGCCAAGATGGCCACCCCAAGATGGCCGTCAAACCAAGATGGCCGCCACAAGATGGCCGCCCTGCGCCCTGCCCTGTGTTACCAAAGCGTGACTTTGCCCCATGATGTCACTGTGACATCACTGGCGCCGCCGACGTTGTCGCTTGCTGCCCGGGGACTCCAGGTTGGTGATGTCACGGGGTGGTGGGCGGGGCCTGGCGTGTGATGTCACGCCCCCGGCGCGCCTGTGCTGTCACCACTCACAACCTCATTGGCCCCTCCCCGGTGATGTCATAAGGGCCCTGATGATGTCGCAGCTCCTTGGCCCCGCCCTTTCTGTTGATCCGGAGTGGGCGGGGTCAGGGAAGCCACGCCCAGGGGTGACGCGCGGGTGGGCGTGGCCCAGATGGGCGTGGTCTGGGTGGGCGGGGGCCACAAGTGGGCGTGGTCTCAGTGGGCGGGGCCCTCCCGGGGGTTTTATTGTGCTCCTTCGGGGCAGGTTTTCCCCAAATTCTGTTATTTATGGCCCGAAGTCGCAGCCAATAAAACGCGGCGACGGCGGCTCCCCCGCGCCCCGCCCGCCGTATGCAAATGAGGGGGCGGGGCCAGCCAGGGGCGTCCTCGATGTCCCCGGCGTCCCCAAGGCCACCACGGTCCCCAGCATCACCAAGGGCCATCGTGATCCTGGGCGTCCCCAAGGCCACCACGGTCCCAGCTGTCCCCGTTGTCCCCAAGGGCCACCACAACCCCAGCTGTCCCCAAGGTCCCCAAGGCCACCACGGTCCCAGCTGTCCCCGTTGTCCCCAAGGGCCACCACAACCCCAGCTGTCCCCAAGGTCCCCAAGGCCACCACGGTCCCAGCTGTCCCCGTTGTCCCCAAGGGCCACCACAACCCCAGCTGTCCCCAAGGTCCCCAAGGCCACCACGGTCCCAGCTGTCCCCGTTGTCCCCAAGGGCCACCACAACCCCAGCTGTCCCCAAGGTCCCCAAGGCCACCACGGTCCCAGCTGTCCCCGTTGTCCCCAAGGGCCACCACAACCCCAGCTGTCCCCAAGGTCCCCAAGGCCACCACGGTCCCAGCTGTCCCCATTGTCCCCAAGGGCCTCTGCAACCCCAGGTGTCCCCAAGGCCACCACGGTCCCAGGTGTCCCCATGGTCCCAGGTGTCCCCGTTGTCCCTGAGGGCCACCACAACCCCAGCTGTCCCCAAGGTCCCCAAGGCCACCACGGTCCCAGCTGTCCCCGTTGTCCCCAAGGGCCTCTGCAACCCCAGGTGTCCCCAAGGCCACCACGGTCCCAGGTGTCCCCATGGTCCCAGCTGTCCCCGTTGTCCCCAAGGGCCACCACAACCCCGGCTGTCCCCAAGGTCCCCAAGACCACCATGATCCCAGGTGTTCCCACAGTCCCAGGTGTCACCAAGGGCCACCATGATCCTGGGTGTCACCATGGTCCCCAAGGCCACCACGGTCCCACGTGTCCTCATGGTCCCCGTTGTCCCCAAGGCCACCACGGTCCCAGGTGTCCCCATGGTCCCCATAGTCCCAGGTGTCCCCATAGTCCCAGGTGTCCCCCTTGTCCCCAAGGGCACCACGGTCCCTGGTGTCCCCACGGTCTCCAATGTCCCCGTTGTCCCCACGATCTCCAGTGTCCCCAGAGCCACCAAGGTCCCAGATGTCCCCCCGGTCCCCCATGTCCCCCCGCCCCCAGATGTCCCCACGGTCCCAGGCGTCCCCGGCCAGGGCCCCGGCCGTCCCCTGCAGGGTCCAGGTCAGCAGGGCCAGGCGCAGGCGGAGGTGGCGGGTGTCCCCCCGCGTCCCCCAGCCCTGTCCCCTCCCCAGCTGGGCCGCCAGCGCCGGCAGCGTGTGGCCCCCCCGGCCCAGCAGCACGTGGCGGAAGGGGGTGACCAGGGGGGACACGAAAGGGGACAGGAGCGAGGCCTCCGCCTGGGGACAGGGATGGGGACAGGGACGGGGACACCATCAGTGGGGTGGGGACAGGGATGGGGACAGGGACGGGGACACCATCAGTGGGGTGGGGACAGGGATGGGGACAGGGACGGGGACACCGTCAGTGGGGTGGGGACAGGGATGGGGACAGGGACGAGGACACTGTCAGTGGGGTGGGGACAGGGATGGGGACAGGGACGTGGTCAATGAGGACAGGGATGGGGACAGGGACGGGGACACCATCAGTGGGGTGGGGACAGGGATGGGGACAGGGACGTGGTCAATGGGGACAGGGATGGGGACAGGGACGGGGACACTGTCAGTGGGGTGGGGACAGGGATGGGGACAGGGATGTGGTCAATGGGGACAGGGATGGGGACAGGGACGGGGACACTGTCAGTGGGGTGGGGACAGGGATGGGGACAGGGACGTGGTCAATGGGGACAGGGATGGGGACAGGGACGGGGACACCATCAGTGGGGTGGGGACAGGGATGGCGACAGGGACGGGGACACCGTCAGTGGGGTGGGGACAGGGATGGGGACAGGGATGAGGACACCATCAGTGGGGTGGGGACAGGGATGGGGACAGGGACAGGGACACCATCAGTGGGGTGGGGACAGGGATGGGGACAGGGATGTGGTCAATGGGGACAGGGACAGGGACGGGGACACCATCAGTGGGATGGGGATGGGGACAGGGACAGGGACACTGTCAGTGGGGTGGGGACAGGGATGGGGACGGGGACAGGGACGTGGTCAATGGGGATAAAGACAGGGACAGGGACGGGGACACCATCAGTGGGATGGGGACAGGGACGGGGATGGGGACAGGGACGTGGTCAATGGGGACAGGGACAAGGGTGGGGACACCATCAGTGGGGACAGGACAGGGACGGGGACACGGTCAATGGGATGGGGACAGGGACGGGGTTGGGGACGTGGTCAACGGGGACAGGGACGGTGACGGGGTGACAGTGATGATGACACGGCCATGATGCGGGCGTCGAGGGGACAGGGTGGGTGACAGGGTGGCAGGGTGGCAGGGTGGCAGGGTGACAGGGTGACAGGGTGGCGGTGCCACTCACGGCCATGATGCGGGTGTTGAAGCCGCGGTTGAGCCGCTCGTTGGTGCCGTCGGAGCCGGCCATTTCCCGGCGCAGCCTCTCGGCCGCTCGCACGACGTCCCCGCGGGCCGAGGACAGGGACTGCAGGGACAGCCCCCGGCCCTGGGGACAGCGGGGGCGTTGGGGACACCGCGGGGACGGCCCCAGCGCCACACTGGGCTCTACTGGGCTGTACTGGGCTATACTGGTTCATACTGGTCTGACCTGGAGGGGCGCCAGGCGCCGCAGCAGCGCGTCCCCCAGGGCGCCGGGGTCCAGGGGCAGCCCCAGTGTCCCCCAGTGTCCCCCGATACCCTCCCAGTGCCCTCCCAGTGCCACACTGGTCTATACTGGTCTATACTGGGCTATACTGGTCCATACTGGTCCATACTGGTCTGACCTGGAGGGGCGCCAGGCGCCGCAGCAGCACGTCCCCCAGGGCACCAGGGTCCAGGGGCAGCCCGTGTCCCCCAGTGTCCCCCGATGCCCTCCCAGTGCCACACTGGTCTATACTGGGCTATACTGGGCTATACTGGTCCATACTGGTCTGACCTGGAAGGGCGCCAGGCGCTGCAGCAGCGCGTCCCCCAGGGCACCAGGGTCCAGGGGCAGCCCCAGTGTCCCCCAGTGTCCCCCAATACCCTCCCAGTGCCCTCCCAGTGCCACGCTGGTCTATACTGGGCTATACTGGTCTACACTGGTCTATACTGGTTCATACTGGTCTGACCTGGAGGGGTTCCAGGCGCCGCAGCAGCGCGTCCCCCAGGACGCCGGGGTCCAGGGGCAGCCCCAGTGTCCCCCAGTGTCCCCCGATACCCTCCCAGTGCCCTCCCAGTGCCACACTGGTCTATACTGGTCTATACTGGTCCATACTGGTCTGACCTGGAGGGGCGCCAGGCGCCGCAGCAGCACGTCCCCCAGGGCACCAGGGTCCAGGGGCAGCCCCAGTGTCCCCCAGTGTCCCCTGATACCCTCCCAGTGCCACACTGGTCTATACTGGTCTATACTGGTCCATACTGGTCTGACCTGGAGGGGCGCCAGGCGCCGCAGCAGCGCGTCCCCCAGGGCACCGGGGTCCAGGGGCAGCCCCAGTGTCCCCCAGTGTCCCCCGATACCCTCCCAGTGCCCTCCCAGTGCCACGCTGGTCTATACTGGGCTATACTGGTCTACACTGGTCTATACTGGTTCATACTGGTCTGACCTGGAGGGGTTCCAGGCGCCGCAGCAGCGCGTCCCCCAGGGCACCAGGGTTCAGGGGCAGCCCCAGTGTCCCCCAGTGTCCCCCAGTACCCTCCCAGTGCCCTCCCAGTGCCACACTGGTCTATACTGGGCTATACTGGGCTATACTGGTCTGACCTGGAGGGGCGCCAGGCGCCGCAGCAGCGCGTCCCCCAGGGCGCCGGGGTCGAGGGGCAGCCGGGCGTCGTGGCCCAGGCGCAGCAGGAGGTGGGCGGCCACCGCGGCCACCGCTCGGGCCACCGCCGGCAGCCGCCCCCGCAGCCGCCCCTGCAGCCGCCCCAGCGTGTCCTCGCGTGTCCCCAGCGCCGCCCGCGACCACCCCCCCGGCGCCTGCGGGGACACGGGGGGGGGGACATGGTGACGGGGACAAGGGGACACGGGGACGTGGTTGGTGACGGGGACAAGGGGACGCAGAGGGGACGTGGGGACACGTGGGGGGGGACATGGAGACACGGTCATTGAGGGGGACAAGGGGACACGGAGGGGACGTGGGGACACGAGGGGGGGCATGGGGTGCACGCGGTCACGGGGACACGGAGGGACGTGGGGACAGGGACTCAGGGGGACACGGGGACACGCGGGGACGTGGTCGGTCACGGGGACACGGAGGGCCGTGGCCTGCGGTGGGGGCACCGGGGGGGGGACACGGGGACGATTCACGGGGACACGGGGGTGACACGGGGACACTTGGGACCACCCGGGGGGGACGTGGGGGTGGCCAGTGATGGGGACGTGATCCATGATGGGGACACGGGGGCGGGGGGGGGGGGTGACACGGGGACCCCCCACCTCGTCGAAGCCGAGCTCCAGGGCCGGGACGCCGGCGGCGGCCGTGAAGGGGAAGGCGCCGCTTTCGGGGGGCAGCGGCCGGATCCTGGGGGGGGGTCCCAGGCGTCGAGGGGTGGGGGGTGGGGGGGGTGCCGAGCCCTCCCCTCCCCCCCCACCCCCCAACGCCCCTCCCCCACCCCCCCGGGGGGGGACCCAGGGGTTTGGGGAACCCCTTCCCTCCCCCTCCCCCTCCCCCAAGGGGGGGATCCCGCCGTTCGGCCCCGACCCCCCGACCCCCCCCGCAACATCCCCGCTCCTTCCCCCGCCCCGGACCCACCCGACCCCCCCCCCGGACCCCCCCCCCGGCGCTCACACGTCACTCTCCCAGCCCCGCCCCGGCCGCGTCACCGCCTCCAAGAGGCTTTTCCCGCCCTCGTTGGGGCTCTCCACCTGGGGGGGGGAGGGGTGATGAGCCGGGGGGGGGGGGGGGAGGGGGGGGACGTCACGTGACACGACACCCCTCCCCCACCCCCCCCCCGGCCCCTCCCCCCACCTGGCCCAGGGCGCTCTCCAGGAGGTTGACCAGCATCGGGCTGGTTTTGGCCACAAAACGGTCGTCACCTGGTGGGGGGAGGGGCGTCAGGTGATCCCAGGTGGCCGGGGGGGGGGTGGGGGGAGGGGGGGGAGGGGACATCCCCTCCCCCCGTCCTGGGGTGGGGGAGGGGCTCACCCAGCATGGCCTGGTCCAGGCTGATGTAGGCGGCGGCTTTGGTGTGGAGGAGGTCGGGGTAACCCTGGGGGGGTCACGGGGGGACACGGTCAGTGATGGGGACATGGGGGGGACACAGGGACACGTGGGGACACGGGGGGGACATGGGGACACGGGGACACACGGGGACACAGTGACAGGTACACGAGGGGACATGGGGGGACACGGTCAGTGATGGGGACACGGGGGGGACACGAGGATATGGGGGGACATGGCAACACGGGGACACGGGGGGACACGGGGGACACATGGGGACACGGGGACACAGTTGGTCACGGGGACATGGGGGGACACGGGGGGACGTGGGGACATGGGGGGGTCAGAGGGACATGGGGGGGACGTGGAGACATGGGGGGGGACACGGGGACACGGGGGTTCATGGGGACATGGGGGGGACACATGGGGACACATGGGGACAGGGGGACATGGGGGGGTCACAGGGACACGGGGGGACGTGGAGACATGGGGGGGGGGGACACATGGGGACACGCGGGGGGGACACGGGGACACCCCGCCGTGGGGACTGACCTCCAGCCACTCGGTGGCCCCCAAGTGCCCGAACTCGCCCCCGTCCCAGCTGACGAAGAGCAGCGTCCGGCGGAGCTGGAACCCTGCGGGGGGCGGGGCCGGGGTCACGGGGGGGTCACGGGGGGGTCACGGGGGTCAGGGGGGGTCACGGGGGTCGGGGGGGGTCACGGGGGGCCAGGGGCGACCCAGCATCCAGAGGGTCACAGGGGCCGGGGGGGGTCACACGGGGCTGGGGGGGGTGATGGGGGGGGGGGTCAGAGGCATCCAGGGGCCCAAACCCCGCCCTTTTCCCACCCCAATGCCCCGCCCCCCCGGCCCCACCCCCTCTGGCCCCGCCCTCCGGCCCCGCCCTCACCGTCCCGCCCAATGGCGGCGAAGAGCCGGGCCAGCTCCAGCAGGAGGGCGGTGCCCACCCCCGAGGCCGCCGCCCCCGGCCCCAGCGAATCGCGCTGCGCCCCCACGATGACGTAACAGTCTGCGAGGGGGCGGGGTCAGCCAGGCTCCGCCCCCCCAGCCCCGCCCCAGCCCCACCCCATCAAACCACACACCCCCTTTAGCCACACCCACCCGAGCCCCGCCCATCAACCACACCCAGCTTGGCCACACCCCCAAAAGGCCACACCCCCGGGGTTGATCCCACCCCCCTCTTTGCCCCACCCCCTTTGGCCCCGCCCCTTCGGCCACACCCCCAACCCGGTTCCCACCCGACCGCGCCCCCGGTTGGCCACGCCCCCAAACAAACCACGCCCCCCAACAAACCACGCCCCCCCCGGGGCTTTTCCCTATGGACACCCCCCCCCCCCCTCCCCCCGGGCTTGTCCCTCCCCCTCCCCGGCCCCACCCTCCCCGTAGCCCCTCCCCTCGCGGCCACGCCCACAAAGGCCACGCCCACAAAGGCCACGCCCCTGACCGGGCTCCAGCCGCCCCTCCAGGGCCCCGAAGACGCTGGTGAGGGTCCCCGGCGCCGTCCCCGGGGCCACACTGAGCCGCAGCCGCCGCCCCCCCGCGCCCGGCCGGTACCGCAGCCCCCGGGAGGGGGGGGGGCCCCAGTGGGGGGGGGCCTGAGGAGCCCCCAACACCCTGCGGGGAAGGACCCGGGCGTCCGGGGGGGGGACCCGGGCACGGGATTTCCCCCCCCCCCCCCCCATCCCCTCCCCAGGGACCCAGGAATTTGGGGGCACCCGGGTGTCCGGGGGGGGGCGGGGGAGACACCCACGAATTTGAGGGGGTCCCCGGAGTTCGGGGGGGGCCCAGGTGTCCGGGGCGCAGCAGCTGGGCCCCTCCCGGGGGCTGATGACCCCTAATTAGCCCTAATTGCCCTCAGCTGCTCCTAATGAGGCTCCAACGGCCTCTGCCCCACCTGGGCTCCCTCCGCGCCCCCCCCCGTCCTCCCTCAGGGGACCCGGGGGTCTGGGGGTGTCAGAGGAAGCCCCCCCTTCTCCCCCCCCCCCCCCAGCAGGTAGGTGCCCCCCCCCCACGCAGGGACCCAGGCGTTTTGGTTGGGGGGGGGGAACCCATGGGGAGGTCCCAGGAGTCCGGGGGGGGGTCCCAGGGGGGGTCCCGGGGGGCCGGGGCGGGACCCCCGTGGGCGCGGGGGGGTCGGTACCGCAGGAGGCGGGCGGCGGTGTTGGCGCTGAGGGGGTGGACGGGGATGGGGGGCACCCCCGGGGGGCGGCGGGGGGGGGCCCGGTTGGTGAAGGAGGGGAACCCCCGGCTGTAGGGGTCCCCCGCCCCCTCCTGTACCTGCGGGGAGCGCTCAGAGACGGGGACCCCCCCCCAACCCCCCCCCCAGCACCCCCAAATCCCCCCCAAGGCCCCCCATCCACCCCCAGCACCCCCAAAATGCCCCCAGATCCCCCCCCCAAATCCCCCCTAGGCCCCCCCCACATCCACCCCAGCACCACAAATTCCCTCCCAGCGCCCCCCAAGGCCCCTCATAACCAGCCCCCCCCCAAATCCCCCCGGTTGCCCCCCAGCCCCCCCAGTCCCCCAACCCACCCCCTCCCAGCCCCCCAGCACCCCCCAAACCCACAGTTGCCCCCCATCCCCCCCCCAGGATCTCCCAGAATACCCCCAGGTGCCCCCCATATTTCCCCCCGAGACCCCCCCCATCCCCCAATTACCACCCAGCCCCCCCCAGACCTTCCCCCCACCCCCCCCACTCCCAAATCTCCCCAACCCCAGCATGAGCCCCCCCCCAAACTGCCCTCACAGCCCTGCTGACCCCCCCCCCAATGTTCCCCCCCCCCCCCACTCACATGCACGGTGACAGCCGTGTCCCCCCCCAGCCCGGGGCCCCCCCCGGGCCCCGCCGTGTCCTGGGGGTCGGGGTACAGCAGCACCCCGATGGCCCCCGCCCCCGCCGCCGCCGCCACCTGCGGGACCCAGGCGTCCGGGGGGGACCCACATCCGCCCCTCCCCCCCCCCCCCCCCGCGAGGGACCCCACATCTGCCCCTCCCCCCCCCCCATAGAGGACCTGGTTCCTCCTCCCCCCCACCGGAGACCCATTGTCCCGCCCCTCCCCCCCCCATAGGGGACACCACCATCCTCCCCTCCCCCCCCATAGGGGACCCAGCATCTTGCCCCTCCCCCCCCCAACGGTCCCCCTGCCCCTCCCCCCCCCCCCGAAGACCCCATTGTCCCGCCCCTCCCCCGCCATAGGTGACCCCAGCATCCTCCCCTCCCCCCTGTAGCAGACCCAGGGTACCCCCCCCCTCCCCCCCCCCCCCCCCCCCCAGCCCACCTTGGCGGCGGGGGGGCCCCTCCCCAGGCGCAGCAGCAGCAGGTTCCCGCGGGGCGACACCCCCCGCGCCCGCAGCAGCGCCAGGTCCTGGGGGCGGCCATAGTGCCCATAGACCAGCCCCCCCTGCGGGGCCGGGGGTCAGCGGGGGGGGGGTCAGGGTCAAGATCGGGATTGGGGTCAGGAAGAGGGTCAAGGTCAGGGGTCGGGATCGGGGTCACGTGTTGGGGGTCGGGTGTCAGGGTCGGGGGGTCACCGTCAGGGGTCGGGGTCAGGGGTCAGTAAGAGGGTGGAGGGGGGGTCGGGTGTCAGGGTCGGGGGGGGGGGGGGGGGGTCAGGGCCCAGGATCAGAGGTCAATGTCGGGGTCAGGGTCGTTGCCGGGGGTGGGGTCAGAGGTCGGGGGTCAGAGGTCGGGGGTTACCGTGGCGTTGCCGGGGGCGCTCCAGGCGCAGAAGGCCTCGGGGTCGAGGCGGAGCCGCTCCAGCTCCCGCCCCCCCGCGTCCACCCACAGCAGCGAGGCCGACCCCCTGCGGGGTCAGAGGTCAGGGGTCACGGGGTCAGGCTCCCCCCAGTCTGCCCCCCCCAGCCCCCCATCACCCCCCGCGACCCCTGACCCCCCCATGACCCCTGGGACCACCCCCCCGACCCACTATGCCCCAGACCCCTATGACCCCTGTGACCTTTGACCTTCCATGACCCCCCACCCCTGAACCCTCCATCCCCCCGTGACCCTTGACCCGTGTGATGCCCCACCCCCTCCTCCTGTGACCCCCCCGTGACCCCTTTGACCTTCTGCGACCCCCCACCCCCGAGACCCCCCACCCCTGAACTCCTCCATCCCCTATGACCCTTGACCCCTGTGACCCCCCCATCCCCCACGATGACCCCCTACCCCCCCCATGCCCCTTGACCTCTGACCCCCCCGGTGACCCCTGACCCCGTACCGCGTGGGGAGGGGGAGGGGCTGGGGGCGGCTCCAGGCCCGGCTCAGCCCCGCCCCCGCCATGGCGCTCAGCACGGCCTGCGCCAGGCCCCGCCCCCGCTCCGACCCCGCCCCGTGCGGCCCCGCGCTCACCTCCCTGGGGTCAGGGGTCAGGGGTCACAGACGGGGTCAGGGGTCATGGGCAGGGGGGGCAAAGGGAAGCGTGTGTGTGTGTCCCCCCCCGCCCCAGGGTGAGGGTTGGGGGTCAGGGTACCCCCAGCAGGGTCAGGGGTCAGAGGTCAAGGGCAGGCCTTCAGGGTCAAGGTACCCCCCCCCGGGTCGGGATTGGGTCAGGGGTCAAGGGTCAAGGGTTAAGGGTCAGGGTCAGCACGGCACCTCATAGGGTCACGATTGGGGTCAGGTGTGAGGAGCGGGGGGGCGGGTCAGGGGTCAGCATAGGGGTCAGGGGTCAAGGTCGGGGGGGTCAGGGGTCCAGGTTTGGGGGGGGGTGGGGGGTGGTGTTGTGTCAGGCTCAACACAACCGGGTCACAAGGGGCCCCTCCCATGGGGTCAGGATGGGGGTCAGGGGTCAGGGGTCACGGCCGGGGTCAGGGGTCACGCACCGCACCCAGGCCTCCACCCGCTCCTCGCGCAGGTGCCGCTGCAGCAGCTCCCGCAGGCGGGGCCAGGGGGGCGGGGCCTCGGCGCTGGCTCCGCCCCCCGCCTCCTCGGGGGCGGAGCCTGGTGGTTCAGGCCCCGCCCCCGCCCCGCCCCCGCAGGGGGAGTGTCCAATCCCGGCCACCAGCAGCCCTGGGGGGGCGGGGCCAGGGGAGGGGGCGGGGGGTAACGGGGTGTAACAGGATAATGGGGTAACGAGAGGGTGTAACGGGGGTAATGGGGTAACAGGGTGTAATGGTGTAACAGGCAGGTAAGGGGCGTAATGGGGGGTAATGGGGTGTAATGGTGTAACAGGCAGGTAAGGGGCGTAATGGGGGGTAATAACGGGGTGTAAGAGGGTAACGGGGGGTAAGGGGTCAAACAGGGTGTAATGGGGTAACAGGGTGTAATTGGGTAACAGGCAGGTAAGGGGTGTAATGGGGGATGATGGGGCAACAATGGGGTGTAAGAGGGTGTAACGAGCTGTAGTGGGGATAATGGGGTAACGGGGTGTAACGGGGGGGTAAGGGGTGGAACAGGCTGTGTAATGAGGTAATGGGGGTGTAACAGGGTGTAATGGGCTAATGGGGTAACAGGGTCTAATGGGGTGTAATTGGGATAATGGGGTAATGGGGTGTAATGGGGAATAATGGGCTAATGAGGTAACGGGGTGTAACAGGGGTGTAATGGGGTAACAGAGGGGTAAGGGGTGTAATGGGGTATAAGGGGCTAATGGTGTAACGGGGTGCAATGGGGGTAATGGTGTAATGGGGATACTGATGTAATGGGGTGTAAAAGGGGGTGTAGGGGGGGAAACGGGGTGTAAGGGGTATGACAGGGCAGTGGGGTAACAGGGATGATGGTGTAATGGGCTATTGGGGTGTAAGGAGATGTAGAAAGGGGGAAGGGGGTGTAAGGGGTTGTAAAGGGGGTAACAGGGTGTAACGGTGTAAGGGGTATAAGAGGGCAATGGGGTAACGGGGGTAACGGTGTAATGGGGTAAGGGGTGTAAGGAGGTGTAAAGCAGGGTAACGAGGTGTAAAAGGGGATACCGAGGGGTAAGGGGTGTAAGGGGGTCACCGCTGATCCCTACCGGCCAGGAAGGCGGAGGCGGAGCCCAGCGCCAGGGTGGCGAGTGGGTGGAGCCGGGGGCGTGGCCGGGGGCGTGGCCGGGGGCGTGGCAGACGCACGATGGGGCCCCGCCCCTCCCCCTCCTCCTCCTCCTCCTCCTCCGGGTCCCCTCCCCCCCCCCGGGGGTCCCGGTGCCGGGAGTACGACACGGCCCCTCCCCCCGGGGGCTGCGGCACCGCGTCACCCCCCGCCCGGGCGACGGGGCCCTTTCGGGGGGGGGGGGGGGAGGGGGGGCCCGGACACCTGGGTCCCTTTTTGGGTGGGGACGGGGGGAACTGGGGCCCCTTTTGGGGGGGGGAGGGGGGATCTGGGTCCCCATCGCGGGGGGAGGGGGGGGCCGGACACCTGGGTCCCTTTTTGGCGGGGCGAGGGGGGGGGCGGGGGGGGGTGTGTGTGGAATTGGGTCCCCTACGGGGGGGGAGGGGGGATGTGGGTCCCCTTTGGGGGGGATGGGGGGGGAACTGGGTGCCCTTTTGGGGGGGGAGGGGGTGTCCCGGACGCCCGGCTCCTCTTTCGATGGGGGGGAAGGTGGGGGGGGGAATGGGGTCCCCTGGAGGGGGGGGTGGGGGTTTGCTGGACACCGGGGTCCCTTTTGGGGGCTGGGGGGTGGGATGTGGGTCCCCGTCGGGGGGGGGGGAAGTGGGGTCCCGGACGCCGGGGGTCCCCTTTTTGGGGGGAAAGGGGGGGGAATTGGGTCCCCTAGAGGGGGGAGGGGGAACTGGGTCCCCTTTTTGGGGAGGTTCTGGGTCCCCATCGCGGGGGGAGGGGGGAGCCCGGACACCTGGGTCCCCTTTTGCGGGGGGGGGAGGGGGATCTGGGTCCCCTTTTGCGGGGGAGGGGGCGATCCGCGTCCCCTTTTTTGGGGGGGTTGGGGTGTCCCGGACGCCTGGGTCCCCTTTTTTTCCGGGGGGGGGGGGCCATTACCCGGCCACGGAAGCAGCGCCTCAGGGTCTCCATCGCTGCCGGGTCCTTGGGGGGGGCCCAGGAGGCTTATGGGGGGGCCCAAGAGGGGTCCGGGGGGCCCAGGAGGCTGCACCCCCCCCCCACCCCCCCATAGGGTGGACTTTGCCCCCAGCCAGACTTTGTGTCCCCCCCGCCACCTCCCCGTGTTCCCCCCCCACCAAAAATCCCCCCCCCCGAGCCCACCACGTCCCCCCTGACCCCCCAAACCGCCCCCCCCACCCCCCAGGCCCCCCCCGACCCCGCTCACCCCGAGGCCGCTCGGTCCCGCTCTGCCCCCGCCCCCCCCCCCCCCCCGCGAGGCGCCAAAAGGGGGCGGGGCTTTGTGTGGGAGGGGGCGTGGTCTTGTGGGAAGGGGCGGGGCTTTGTGGGGAAATCGGGGCGGGGCTTTTCGTGGAGGGGGCGTGGTCTCGTGGGGAAGGGACGGGGCTTTCTCAATGAGTGGGCGTGGCTCTACGGGGAAAGGGGGCGTGGCCACGCAGAGGCCCCGCCCCGGCGCCGCCCGGTCTGGCTGCCCCTTATCTGACCCCGGTCAATGACCCCGGGGGGGCCGGGGGGGGGGTGTGTGTGTGGAGGGAAGAGGGGACCCAGGCGACCAGGGCCGGGGTGGGGGGTGGGGGTGTCCCAGGGTCTCTGGGGGGACCCAGGTGTCCGGGGGGGGGACCCAGGCGTCCAGGGGTTGACCTCGGGGCGGTGGTGGGGGGGGGGGGCGGTTCATCGGGGTCCCCGGGGACGGGGAGTCATGGGGAACCCAGCTGTCCTGGGGGCGGGGGGGGGGGGGCGCTCCAGGAGGTTTAGGGGGACCCAGGCGTCCGGGGGGGGCGGTTCCAAGCTCGGGGGGGAGGACCCAGGTGTCCATGGGGGGGGGACACCCAGGGGTTTTCGGGGGTCCCACAGGGTTCGGGGGGGGGCTCCAGGCGCAGGGAGGAGGCGGGGGGGGGAGGGGGCACAGCTCAGATAAATACTCTCATGTTCGCATTAAGTTACGGGGGGGGGGGGAATTGGGGGGGGGGGGGGGGGGCTGCGTCTCCCCTGAGTGACAGCTGTCAATCAATCGCCCGCCGGGCCTGGGCCTGTCGCTCCACCGGAGGATGATTGACAGCTGTCAATCACCTGCCGGGACGTCCAACGTGCCGGGGGGAGGGTCCGCAGGGGGGGGGTCGAGGTGGGGGGGAGTGAAAGGAAGGGGGGGGGGGGGCGGATAAGGGGGGGGGGGCGGGGTCTGGTGGGTGATTGACAGCTGTCCGTCATCGCTGACAGGCGTCGGCGAGGAAGAGCCGGACCTTGCCGCGCAGGAAGCTGCTGTGCACCCCCAGCAGCCGCGCCAGGCTCCGCACCCGCACCCCGGGGGGGGGGGGAGGTCGGGGAGGGGGTCTGGGGGGGGAGGAGGGGGGGTGTCAGAGACCACTGACGCCCCCCTCCCCCACCATCACTGGGGTGGGAACCCCCATTCCCCCATCCCCCCCCTCCAGGGACCCCCATACCAGGGTGGGACACCCCCCCACCCCCACCCCCCCCACCAAAACCTTCCATGACCCCCAATTCCCGCCCCCCCCCCCCCCCAGGACCCCATTCCCGCCCCCCCCCTCCAGGCACCTCCCCAGACCCCCCCCATACCAGGGCAAGGAGCCCCCCACCCCGCCCCCCCAGGACCTCCCCATCTCCCCTATAAGGGGCCAGGGACCCCCCCCTCAGGACCCCTATACCAGGGCAGGGACCCCCCAGGACCTCCCCCCAGACCCCTCCAGCCCCCCCTGTAGTGGGACAGAGACCCCCCACCCGACCCCCCCCAGTCCCCCATACTGGGGCAAGGGCCCCCCCAGGACCCCCAGGACGCCCCCAGGCTCCCCCAGCCCCCCTATAGTGGTGCAGGGACACCCCCCCCCCCCAGGACCCCCATACCAGGGCAGGGACCCCCCCCAGGACCCCTCCAGCCCCCCTGTACTGGGACAGGGACACCCCCCGCCCCCCCGCAGTCCCCCGTACCGGGGCGGGGACCCCCCGCAGGAGGTGGGCCAGGCTGCGGGCCGCGCTGTAGGCCCGGTCGAGCGTGGGGCGCAGGCGGGGGTCCGGCAGCAGCTCCCGTGCCCGCAGGACGGCGGCCACCAGCACCGCCTGGCCCCCCCCCACCTCGCGCGCCCGCGCCCCCGCCTGCGGGCAGGGACCGGGGTCACAGGGGGGGGCACGGGAGGGGGCACGGCGGGGGGGGGGGGGCATGGGGAGACATTGGGGGGCACGGGGTCATGGGGGGGGGCACTTGGGGACATTGGGTGCCGGGGGGGACACGGGGACATTGGAGGGGGGGGAGTTGGGGGGGCCTGTGGGGACATGGGGACGTCAGGGGGCACAGGGACATGGGGGCTCGGGGGGCATGGGGGGGGACGTTGGAGGTCATGGGGGTCACAGGGGGACATTAGGGGCCTGGGGGGACGTGGGGACATTGGGGGGGGCACGGGGGGGGTGAGGGGGACATGAGGATATCAGGGGACACAGGGACTTGGGGGGGGGGTCAGGGGGGCACAGGGGGCACGGAGGGGGACATGGGGATGTTGGGGGGGGTCACTTGGGGATGTGGTGAAATGCGGGGGGGGGGGGAGGCACGAGGTCATGGGGGGGTCACACAGGGGCCTGGGGACACCCAGGGGCACCCCAGGACGGCCACCACCCCCGGGGACCCCCCCCCACTCCCCATCACCCCCAGTTCATCCCAGTTCACCCCCAGTCTCTCCCCATTTTCCCCCGTTTCGTCCCATTTCTCCCCAGTTTTCCCCAATTTGTCCCACTTTAGCCCCATTTCTCTCCATCCCGCCCCATTTCACCCCGATTCTCCTTGTTTTGGCCCAGTTTGCCCCGTTTCTCCCCAGTTTGCCCCGTTTCTCCCCAGTTTGCCCCTTTCGCCTTGTTTTGCCCCATTTTCCCCAATTTCCCCGTTTCTTCCCATTTTGCCCAGTTCTCCTGTTTTGCCGGTTTTCCCCGTTTCTCCCCATTTTACCCATTTTCTGCCCCATTTTGCCCCATTTCACCCAATCCCCCCCCCCCGATTTGGCCCCATTTTGCCCAACTTCCCCCCGTTTTGCCCAATTTCCCCCGGTTTTGCCCGATTTCCCTCCGTTTGGCCCCGTTTTCCCCACTCACATCCATCCGCCGCCAGTTGTTGAAGTTGACGCCGGGGTCGGGGACGGCCACCGCCTCGGGCAGGTCACAGGGGGGGCCGCAGCCGGCCTGGGGGGGGGTTGGGGGTGGGAGGGGGACGCTGCCACCCACCCGGCCCCACGCTGTCCCCAACCCCCTCCCCCCCCCCAGGGCCACCCCAGGGGTCCTTGTCCCCCCCCGGTGTCCCCAAACCCCCTGACAGCCACCCCATGCTGTCCCCAAGCCCCCCCCCGGGCCACAACAGGGGTCCTTGTCCCCCCGACAGTGTCCCCAAGACCCCCAGGGGTCCTGTGTCCCGTCCCCCCCCCCCACTGTCCCCAACCCTCCCCAGGACCATCCCAGGGGGTCCCTGTCTGCCTCAGTGTCCCCAGGCCCCCAAAGGGTCCCTGTCCCCCCCCCCCGGGGATCCCTCTTCCCCCCGACATGATGTCCCCAAGCCCCCCACCGTGTTCCCAAGCCCCCCGGGTGGTCCCTGTGCCCCTCCCCCCCGCGATGTCCCCGAGCCCCCCCTCACCAGCCCCCTCTCGGCGTCGCGGGCCTCCAGGATGAACCTCTCCATCACCCGGGGGTCGCAGAGCGAGGGGGGGCCGTCGGGGCGCCCCGGGACCCCCAACAGCATCAGCAGCAGCGCACACAGCCCTGGGGGGGGCGGGGGGAGGGGAGGGCGAGGAGGGTGTCAGGGACCCCCCCCCATCCCACTGGGGGCACTGGGAGATGGGGCTGGGGGCACTGGGATGGGGGGGGAAGCCCCTCCCTGCGGTGATGGGGGGGTGCCCGCACGCCTGGGTCCCCCCCCACCCACGTGGTGTCCCCATGGGACCCCCCCCCCACGGATGCCTGGGTCCCTCCCGGACGCCTGGGTCCCCCGTGTCCCCCCCAGTGTCACCTGTGACCCCCCCCCCCCCCCCGGCCGCCTGCGTCCCCTCCCCACTATGAATGACCCCGGGGCCGAGGGGTGCCCGGATGCCTGGGTCCCCCCCCCACGCAGTGTCCCCATGGGACCCCCAGGTGTTGTGTCCCCCCCCCTCCCCAGTGTGTCCCCCCCCCTCCCCAGACGCCTGGGTCCCCTCCCACCACCCGCTTCCCAGGATGCCCCATCCCCAGTCGCTCCCGTCACCCCCGCCACGGGACCCCCCCCGACCCCCCCCCCCCCCCCCAAGGTGGACCCAGGCGTCCGGCCGCCCCCCACCCCACTCACCCGCCGCCCCCATCGCCGGCTGCTCATGGCACGGGGGGGGGTCCCTGGGTGGCCCCGGGCCTGTGGCCGTCCCCGTCGCCGCGTCCCCCCGTCCCCGTCCCCGGTTAATGTTTGATCCGAGGGGCCGCGGGGCCGGAAGGGCCCTTGTTGGGGGGGGGCGGGGGGGGGGGGGGGTTTCCCCGTCCGTTTGGTTCCCCCCCCCACCCCCACCCCCCGCAAAGGTTCGGCCGTCGAGGAAAAGGCCGCGCCGGCCGCCGCACGTCGGCCCCTGGCCACGGGCCACCCCCCTCCCCGGCCACGCGGGGACGGCGCCGGGATGGCGGGGGCGGGGGGGGGGGACGGGGACGGGGACACGGACGTGGGATAAAGGAGGTGGGAGAGGGACGTGGGGACGGGGACACGGAGGGGGACACGGGAATATGGGGACGGGGACAAAGACGTGGGCATGGGGGGACGAGGAGGTGGGATGGGGACAGGAACACGGGGACAGGGACACGGGACGGGGATGCGGGGACAGGGGACACGGGGACGTGAAGAAGTGGGGACAGGGACACAGGATGGGGACACGGGGGTAAGGACACGGGGACGTGGGGATGGGGACACGGGGATGAGGATGGGGGACAGGGATGGGGACAGGGGGATGGGGACACGGACAGGGTCACGGACATGGGGATGGGGACAGAGGGGCGGGGACAGGGGCATGGGGACACAGGGATGTGGCATGGGGACAGGGCGGCAGACACCGGGATGGCACATGGGCACGAGGACACGGGCACGGGTGTGGGGACGGGGACACGGAGACGGGGACACGGGGAGGGGGACATGGGGACACGGGATGGGGACAGGGACGAGGATGGGGAGATGGGGACAGGGCTGGGGATGGGGACACGGGGACGGGGACAAGGATGGGGACAGGGACAAGGGTGGGGACACCGGGACAGGGCTGGGGACACCCCGCGCAGGCCCTTGGTGGCCCAGGGTGACGTGGGGACAGGGGGACCCGCCGGGGTGGGGGACCCCGGACACCCCTCAGGACACCCGGGTCCCCCGGCCGCCGCCGGCCGCCTGGGTCCCCTCGTCACCGTCACCGTGGGGGGGGGACGCGCGCGTGTGGGGGCGGTTGTGACCGGAGGAAGCGGCCGAACAATGGGGCAGCGTCACCGTCACCGTCACCCTTGCGGCCACCGGCGCCACCGCGGCGGTGGGACAACGCGGGGACCCCCAACCCCCGTGGGCTGGGTGGGGGCCGGGGGTGGGGGGGGGACACCCCGGCGTGCGGGGCGCGGGGGGGACGCGGGCGGCGGCCGGCCCCCTGCCAGGCCGTACGTGCGGCTCGGCACGGCCGGGCCCTGGGGTCAGGTCCCCGCGGCGCCAGCGGGGCCAAAGGGCGGCCGGTGTCGGGGGGTGGGGGGGGGACGGACGGACGGACGGGGACACGGAGTGGGGGGGGACGACACGGGGGACGTGGCCCAGGGTCCCCCCCCCCACACCAGGGGCTTCCCCGGCAAAAGCTCCGGGTTCTGGCCGGAGAAAGGGGGACGCGGACACCCGGGTCCCCCCCCGGACGCCTTTTGGGATGGGGGGGGTGGGGGGGGGAAGGAGGGGGGGGGGAAGGGGGTTTCCTGCCCCAAAGGTCAGCGGTGACGCGGAGGAAGCCCGGCCCCTCCCCCCCCCATCCCCGGGAAGCCCCAAAGCGCCGCTGATGTCACCGGATTTATTGGGGTGTCACCTCCCCCGGGTCCCCTGGGGGGGGGGGGCGTGGGGGGACGGGCAGGTCCTTTGTTGGGGGGGGGGGTGGGGGTGGGTGTCATTGAGGGTCTTGGTGGCCCCAGAGCATTGGTGGCTCCTTAGTGGCACCTCAGTGGCTCCGAATCGTGGTGGCCCCAGCTCAGCGGTGGCATCTTGGTGGCCCCAGCTCCTTGGTGGCTGCAGCTCACGGTGGCCCTGGTTCGTTGGTGGCCCCGGTTTGTTGGTGACATCTTGGTGGCCCGTTGATGGCCCCAGGTCACGGTGGCCTCAGCTGACCGTGGGTCACGGTGGCTTGTTGGTGGCCCCGGCTCCTTGGTGGCCTGTGGTGGCTCCAGTTCATGGTGGGTTGTGGTGGCTTGTGGTGGCCCCAGTTCACGGTGACCCTGGTTCACTGGTGGCATCTTGGTGGCCCCAGCTCCTTGGTGGCTGCAGCTCACGGTGGCCCTGGTTCGTTGGTGACATCTTGGTGGCCCGTTGATGGCCCCAGGTCACGGTGGCCTCAGCTGACCGTGGGTCACGGTGGCTTGTTGGTGGCCCCAGCTCCTTGGTGGCCTGTGGTGGCTCCAGTTCATGGTGGGTTGTGGTGGCTCGCGGTGGCCCCAGTTCATGGTGACCCCGGTTCACTGGTGACCCCAGCTCCTTGGTGACACCTTGGTGGCTTGTTGATGGCCCCGGCTCACAGTGGGTCACAGTGGCTTGCGGTGGCCCCAGCTTGTTGGTGGCTTGCAGTGGCTCCAGTTCACGGTGGCCCTGACTTGTTGGTGGCCCCAGCTCCTTGGTGGCATCTTGGTGGCCCCAGACCACAGTGGCTCCAGCTCACGGTGGGTCACAGTGGCTTGTGGTGGCCCTGGCTCGTGGTGGCCTTTCCGGGCTGCCCGGGAGCCCACGACAACCCAAGTCCTCTCCAGACCCCCTTGGGGTGTTCCAGGGCGGTTTGAGGGGGGGGGTCCTTGCAGATGGTGCCCCCCATCATCTCGAGGTGCCCCCCAACCCCTTGGGGTGCCCCCCCATCACCTCGGGGTGACCCGTAACACCCCAAGGAGCCCCCCCCACACCTCAGGGTGCCACCCCCCAACGTCAGGGTGCCCCCCGACAGCTCAAGGTGCCCCCCCAGGATGATCCATAAGACCCCAAGGAGCGCCCCCCCCAACCCTTTGGAGAGACACCCCCCCCCCCCCCCCCAGTGTGGCTCCCCCCAGCACCCCTCGGGGTGCCCCCCCTCAAGCACAGGGCGCCTCCCGGCAGACCCTGATGTGAATGGCCGAGTTATGGCGGAGCCGGGGGGTCTCTCCTTCTTCCTCCTCCTCTTCCTCCTCCTCCTCCAGCCCCCCCTCCTCTTCCTCCCCCCGTCCCAGGGGGGGTCCCCGGCGTCGCCGCGGGGGGGTCCCCAGGGGGGGCAGGGTGACGGAGGAGGTGCTGGCGTGAAGCCGCAGGGCCCCGGGGGCCCCCGCTTGAAGCTGCAAAGCCAAATTAATGGCGCGGGGGACGGCCAGGCCCAGGCCGTGGAGGCGCAATTCCCCCGGGGGGGGCACATGGGGACCCCCCCTGCCCCCCCCCGGCGCCAGGAGCCGTTGGCAACGTCGGAGCTGGGCTCGGAAATCCGTCCGGGCCGTCACAAAGATATCGGCGCCGGGGGGGGCCATGGAAGATGGGGGGGAGGACGTGCTGAGGGAGGGGGGGCGGGGGGCAGGACCCCGGCGGCGGCGGGGGTGGTGGCGGGGGGGGTGGGGGTCACCACCCCCTGTGGCCGGTGACCCCCCCGGGGGGGCTGAGGGTGCTGCTGGGTGGCCTGAGGACATTCTGGGGGGAGAAACGGAGGGGGGGGGGGTGTCAGGGGGACCTATGGATCCCCTCGACCTCCCTCACCACCCCAAGGACCCCCCCAACACCCGTAACCCCCCGAGACCTCCTCAGGGACCCCCCCCCAACCTCCATAACCCACTTTAGACCCCTATAACCCCCCCACAAAAGCCCTAACCCCTCCTAGACACCCCCCCAGGGACCCCCATAACCCCCCCCAGCCAGCCCCATGGAACCCCTATAGACCCCCCCACAAGCCTCACAGACCCCCCCATGAGCCCCACAGACCCCCCATAGCCCCACAGACCCCCTATAGACTCCTATAGACCCTCCCCCAGACCACCAGGCAGCCCCACAGACCCCTATAAACCCCCCGAGCAGCCCCATAGATCCCCCACAGCCCCCCCCATAGACAGCCCATAAGCCCCCTAGGCCCCCATAGAACCTATAGACCCCTACAGACCCCCCTGCAGCACCCCCCAGTCCCACAGGCAGCCCCCCAATAGCCCCCTACAGGACTGCCATAACCCCCCCAGCCCCCCTATAGAACCCTATAGGCCTCTCTTGGCCCCCCCCCGGAGCACCACAGAGACAACCCCCCCCCCGCCGACTCCCGGGCAGCTCCCTCACAGACTCCCTATAGACACCTATAGGCTTCCCATAACGCCCCCAGACCCCCTATAGAACCCTACAGACCCCCCCCGGAGCACCATAGACCATAGATTCCCCGCAGCGCCCCACAGGCAGACCCATAGATCCCCCCCCAGTCCCCGGGCAGCCCCCCCAGACCACCTATAGGCCTCCCATAACCCCCCCAGACACCCTATAGGCCCCTACAACGCCCCCCCCCCTCCCCGGAGCACCACAGACTCCCCGCAGCGCCCCAGAGACTCCCGGGCATCCCCATAGATCCCCCACCGTCCCCGGGGCAGCCCCCCAGACCACCCATAAACCCCCCAGACCCCTATAAACCCCACATAAGGCCTCATTCCCCTCCCTGCCCCCCCCCCGGCACCTCGCCGCTGTCCCGTCCACAGCAGCCGCTTCCGCTTCCGGGGGCGCGGCCCCGCCCCTCGGCTAAGCCCCGCCCCTTCCCCACTGAACCACGCCCCCCGAAACCCCCCGCACGGCGCGGCTCCGCCCCCTCCAAGCCACGCCCCCATTTAAACCACGCCCCCTCACACACGACCCCGCCCCCTCGCTAAGCCACGCCCCCAAACACTAGACCACGCCCCCAGGGCTATTCCCCGTCTCGGTGCGCCCCCTCCTGGTGCTGCGCAGCGACCGCAGCATCCGGGATACCGGGGGGTGGGTGGGTATGGGGCAGCTATGGGGCTGGGGAGGACACGGACGGACGACAACCCCCTCAGAATGAGAGGGGAGCTGGGGCTGGGGAAGGCTGTGGGGCAGCTGTGGGGCTGCGGGAGTGGCTGTGGGGCTGTAGGCTGGGGTTGGGGGAGCTGTTGGGCAACTATGGGGCTGGGGAGGATGTGGACAAACCGACGACCCCCTCAGAATGGGAGGAGGGCTGGGGATGGAGGGGCTGTGGGGCAGCTATGGGGCAGCTGTGGGGATTGGAGGTAGACGACAACCAGCATGTGAGGGGCTGGAGGGGTTCAGGAGGCTCTGTGTGGGTCGGGGTGGGGGGGGGGGGCTTCATGTGGGGCTGGGAGGCGCCTGGGGGCCAAGAGCCCCACGGCACTGCCCCACAGCCGGGAGCCCCACAGAGCTGGCCCACGGCGCTGCCCCATGGATGGACTCACAGCTGCCCCACAGACAAACCCCAGCCCCACGGCAGGACGGGATGGGGCTGCCCCACAGTGGCTGCCCCATAATGCTGCCGCTGCCCCATAGCAGAGCCTCTTCCCCACGTTGGTGCTGGAGGGGAAGGGGAGGGCCAGGTTTGGGTCAAATTGGAGCCATTTTGGGGTTATTTTGACATAAAACCCCAGGGTGGTGCCTCCCCTGCCCCACTCCCAGGCACGAGGGGGGGGAGAGAAGCCATGGCCCCCCCCGTGCAGGGGGTGAGGCCTAAAGGAAGCCACACCCATTTGGGGGCGGGGCTCGATGAGAGACCAGCCCCCGATTGGTGTGGCTGCCGCTGGCCCCGCCCTCAGGGGGAGGAGCCAGCGCCGGGTCCTGGAAATGCCACGCCCCCGCTAAGCCACGCCCCTCCCGTACACCTGGGTCCCCCGGGGGGGGGTCGTGCTCCCCCTCCCCCTTTACTATTAAAAGGCGCCGGTCCCTTTAAGCCGCCCCCATTGTCTGCAACGCCGGCCAATCAGCGTGCGCCCCGGTGGGTGGCCGCTGATTGGCTGCGCTCCCAGCGCCTTTGCCTCCACCAACACCCCCGCGGACACGCCCTGATTGGCTGCGCTCCCTCCCCAATCCCTTCTCTCCCACCCCTGGAGCTTGCCGATTGGCTGCGCTTTCCTCTTTCCCGCCCCCGCCTACCCCCTCCCGGGCGGGCCCTGATTGGCTGCGCTCTGCCCTGTCAAGGCCCCGCCCACCCCGGGCAGGCGCTGTCCAGTGCTGAACCCGCGGCCGCCGCCATGAGCGGGGGGGTCTACGGCGGCGGTAAGGGAGAGGCGGGGCCTCGGGGAGGGGGCGGGGCCACACGCTGGGGGGCGGGGCCACCCTGGGAGGGGTGGTGACACCGGGGGGGGGACGACAGTGGGGACAACGGGGGTGGGGGGGAGAAGAACCCCGGGAGGGGAGGACAGAGGGGAACTGGGGGGACACAGTGACAAGGGGGACACACGACACCGTGGTTCTGCCCCCCCCTTGTTGTCACCGTGTCGTCCCTCCCCCGGTGTCACCGTGTCCCCCCCCCTCATCGGTGTCACTGTGTGTCCCCCCCCTCCAGATGAGGTGGGGGCTCTGGTGTTCGACATCGGCTCCTTCTCGGTCCGGGCCGGTTACGCCGGGGAGGATTGTCCCAAGGTGGGTGTCACCGTGTCCCCTCCCCTGTGTCACTTCCCCCCCCCGCCAATGTGTCACCCCCCCCAAATCGTGTGTCATCCATCCCCCCCTTCCCCCGCCTCCCCCGTGGCATCCCCACGGCCATTCTGGCCCCAAGGCCACCACCTGTAGGACAATGTCCCCATCATGGTTACACGGCCATGCCATCCCCATGTCCCCTAGGCCACCACTGCAGGCCAATGTCCCCATCATGGTGGCATCTCCATAGCCATGCTGTCCCCAAGGCCACCACACAGAAACTAATGTCCCCATCACAGTGGCATCTCCATGGCCATGGTGTCCCCCAAGGCCACCACCCATAGGCCAATGTCCCCACCATGACGACATCCCCATGGCCACACTGTCCCCACAGCCACCGCCCTCAGGCCAATGTCCCCATCATGGTGGCATCTTCATGGCCATGCTGTCCCCACGGCCACCACCCACAAGCCAACGCCCCCGACCCCACGGCCACACCGTGTCCCTCCGCCTTCATGTCCCCATGTCACCATGGTGGTGGTGACGGGGGTGGTGGCAGGCGGATTTCCCCACCACGGTGGGACTGCTGTCCCCTGAGGATGTGGCCCTGGAGCTGGACAGTGACAAGGACAAGAAGGGAGGGAAGGTCTATTACATCGACACCAACGCGCTGCACGTGGCCCGCGAGGGCATGGAGGTCCTCTCGCCTCTCAAGAACGGCATGAGTGAGTGGGGAGACCGTGGGGACACCTCCGGGGGGGGACATGGGGATGGGGACACCCTGCAGGCCATGGGGAACCCGTAGGGGTCATCACCTGGGGTTGGTGGGTCACCTCGTGGGGCCACCATGGGGTTGGGGTCACCCAGTGAGGGCCACCATGGGGTTGGGGGTCATCTCATGAGGCCAACATGGGGTTGGGACCACACAATGGGACCACCATAGGGTTAGGAGTCACCTCATGGGGCCACCACAAGGTTGAGGTCACCCAATGGAGGCCACCATGGGGTTGGGGGTCACCTCGTTGGGTCATTATGGGCTTGGGGTCACCAAATGGGGCCACCATGTAGTTGGGGTCACTCAATGGGGCCACCACGGGGTTGGGGGTCACCCACTACAGACCACCATGGAGTTGGGGATCACGTCTCAGGGCCACCACAAGGTTATGGTTACCCCACAGAGACCCACCTCTCCCAACCACCCCCCTGGACCCCCATCCCCGCATCCCCTCCACCCCAGTGTCCCCACTCACCATCCCTGTGTCCCCAGTCGAGGACTGGGAGTGCTTCCAGGCCATCCTGGACCACACCTACGGGAAACACGTCAAGTCAGAGCCCGGCCTCCACCCTGTCCTCATGTCCGAGGCCCCGGTAGGTGTCCCCCCAACCCGTGTGTCACCCCCCTCACCACGGTGGTGGGGTCCCCTGGTGTCCCCAATGGTGTCCCCACGGTGTCCCCTCAGTGGAACACGCGGGCCAAGCGGGAGAAGCTGACGGAGCTGATGTTCGAGCACTACAACATCCCGGCCTTCTTCCTCTGCAAGACAGCTGTGCTCACCGCGTATCCCACTGCTGTCACCCATGGGTGTCACCCACCTACTGACCCCCCCCCACCCACACACAACCACCCTGGCTGGGGGTGGGGGGATTGGGTGGGTCTAGAGATGGTTGGGTGGGTGCTTGGGTGCGTCTAGAGCTGGTTGTTGGGTCTGGAGGTGGTTGGGTGGGTGGTTGATGGGGTCTACAGGTGGTTGATTGCTCTAGAGGTGGTTGCTGGGTGGTTGGGTGGGTCTAGGGGAGGTTGGGTGTGTCTAGAGACGGTTGGGTGGGTCACGGGGTGGATGGGTGGGTGGTTGGTGGGTCTAGAAGTGGTTTGGGTGGGTGGTTGGTGGGTCTAAAGATGGTCTGCTGGGTCTAGGGGAGGTTGGGTGGGTAGTTGGTGGGTCTAGAGATAGGTGGGTGGGTGGTTGATGGGTCTAGAGGTGGTTAGGTGGATCTAGGGCTGGTTGGGTGGGTGGTCGGCTGGGTCTAGAGTGGGTTGGGTGCTGGGCTGGCTCGTTAGTGGGCAGCTGGGTCCTTTGTTTGGCCCGAAGGCTCATTACAGCATCATTAGCCCATTAATTGGCCGATTATGCGCCTGGGGGCAGGGGTTCCTGCCCCACCAGAGGACTGGGCGGGTGGCTGGTGGGACAACAGGCCGTGGCTCCTCGTTAGTGGGCCACCCCTCGTTAGCGAGCCCCCCTCGTTAGCGTGACCCTTGACGGCGGTGGCCCAGCTTCGCCAACGGGCGCAGCACGGGGCTGGTCCTGGACAGCGGGGCCACCCACACCACCGCCATCCCCGTCCACGACGGCTACATCCTCCAGCAAGGTAAAAGGGAGGGGGGGGGGGCGGAGCCAACGGCGAGGGCGTGGCAGGGGCACGGCCCAGAGGCCGGGGGGGGTGTCCCTCACCTGTGGGGGCCACCGTAGGCATCGTCAAGTCGCCGCTGGCCGGGGACTTCATCTCCATGCAGTGCCGGGAGCTCTTCCAGGAGATGAACATCGACATCGTGCCGCCCTATATGATCGCCGCCAAGGTTAGGAGGGGAGGGGGCGGGGGGGAGGGGGCGTGGCCAGAGAGAGACACGCCCACCCCCTGGGGAACAACCTATCAGAGAAGGGGAGGGTGTTGTTAAGCTCTGCCCCCCCCCCCCCCAGCCCCTGGGCTTGGCACTGGGAGGGGTGGCCTGGGATGGAGGCCACGCCCCTTAGGGCGGGGTTATCCCTTAGCTCCGCCCCCTGGGGGGGCAGCCCTTCCCCTTACCCCCGCCCCCTAAAGGGCCACACCCTATTGGCTCCGCCCCTTTAGGGCCGCCCCTTCCCATTAGCTCAGCCCCCCTTTAGGGGGCCACACCCCCTTGGCTCCGCCCCCCCCGGCCCCACCCACCTCATAGGCTCCACCCCTTCCCCTCAGCCCCGCCCCTTTAGGGCCCGCCCTCCCCCGGCTCCACCCCCTTCAGGGCACACACCACACACCCCCCCCCCCCCGGCTTTACCCGGCTCCATAAGCCCCGCCCCCACGAGCCCCGCCCCCTCAAGCCCCTCCCCCCGACCGAGGCCCCGCCCCCAGGAGCCGGTGCGGGAGGGGGCCCCCCCCAACTGGAAGAAGAAGGAGAAGCTGCCCCAGGTCTCCAAGTCCTGGCACAACTTCACCTGCAACGTGAGTTGGGGGGGGTTGGGGGGGCCCAGACACCTGGGTCCTTTTTTTTTGGGGGGGGGAGGGGTGTCCCAAATGCCTGAGTCCTTCGTGGGGGGGGGGGTCTGGGTCCCTGGGGACACCCTGGGGGGGGTCCCAGATGCCCGGGTTCACCTGGGAAAGGGGCGGAGGGCTGGATGAGAGGGGGGGAGGTGGATATTTAGGGTGGGCTTGGTGGGGAGGGGGGGGTCCCAGATGCCTGGGTGCCTTTTTCGGGGGGGGGGGGGGGGTCCCAGCCGCCTGGGTCGCCTGGGGAAGGGGGTGTCTGGATCCCTGGGGATACCCTGGGGGGGTGTCCTGGATGCCTGGGTTCACCTGAGGTGGGGGGCAGATCCCGAACACCTGGGTCCTTTTTTAGGGGGGGGGTCCGAACGCCTGGGTCCCTTTTTGGGGGGTGTGGGGGGTGTGGGACAGTCCCAAGTGCTTGGGTCCTCCCCCATTTTGTGCCCTCCCCCCTCCCCCAGGAGGTGATCCAGGACTTCCAGGCCTCGGTGCTGCAGGTCTCCGACTCCCCCTATGACGAGCAGTGAGTGCTGGGGGTGGGGGGGAGTTCAGGGGCGGTTTGGGGGGTTCCCCCCACCCCATAACCCCCCTTGGCCCCCCCCCAGGGTGGCCGCCCAGATGCCCACAGTCCACTACGAGATGCCCAACGGCTACAACACCGACTACGGGGCTGAGCGGCTGCGCATCCCCGAGGGGCTCTTCGACCCCTCCAATGTCAAGGTCGGGGAGGGTCCCAAGGATTTGGGGGGGTCCCAAAGGTTTGGGGGGACCCCTCTGACCCCCCCACCTTCCTTGTCCCTCCCCCCAGGGTCTCTCGGGGAACACGATGCTGGGGGTGGGACACGTTGTCACCACCAGCATCGGGATGTGCGACATCGACATCCGCCCGGTGAGTCCCTGCAGAACTGGGGGGGGATCTGGGGATATTTTGGGGGGGTTGGGGACATTTTGGGGGTGGCAGTGACCCTGTGTATATCCCTCCCCCCCAGGGTCTCTACGGCAGTGTCATCGTCACCGGAGGGAACACGCTGCTGCAGGGCTTCACCGACCGCCTCAACCGGGAGCTCTCCCAGAAGACACCCCCTGTGAGGGACTGGGGGGGGGGCCCAGGCGCCTGGGGGGGGAACCCCCCCTCTGTGGGATGTGGGCAATCTGGGGGGGACCCAGGCATCTGGGGAGGGGACCCCCCAAGGAATACCGGGGGGCCAGGAGGGACCCAGGCATCTGGAACAGGGACCCTTAACCCCTCCTTGTGGGATTTTGGGGGGGCTGGGGGGCACCCAGGTGTCCGAGGAGAGGACCTCCACCCCCTTTATGGGATTTTGGGGGGCTGGGGGGGGACCCAGGTGTCCGAGGAGAGGACCTCCACCCCCTTTATGGGATTTTGGGGGGCTGGGGGGAGGACCCAGGCAGCTGCGACAGGGATTCCCAACCCCTCTATGGGATTTTGGGGGGCTGGGGGGCACCCAGGTGTGCGGGAGGGGGATCCCCTTTTTGGATGGGGGGGGCCTGGGGGGTACCCAAGGCGTTCAGGACAGGGAGCCCCGACCCTTTTATGGGATTTTGGGGGACTGGGGGGGAACACAGGCACCAGGGAAGGGCATCCCCTCTGCGGGCCGTGGAGCGGCTGAGGCAGGGGAGGAACCAGACTGGGCTCCCAGTGGCTCCCAGTTGCCCCCCCTTTCACCCAGAGTATGCGCCTGAAGCTGATCGCCAGCAACAGCACCATGGAGCGGCGCTTCAGCCCCTGGATCGGGGGCTCCATCCTCGCCTCCCTTGTAAGGACTGGGGGGGGGGGGCGGGCATAAGTGGGGGGAAGGGGCCTGGATGCCTCGGACCCTCCCCCCACACGCCTCCCCCATTCTGTGTGTCCCCCCCCTCCCCTTTGTCTCCCCCCCCAGGGCACCTTCCAGCAGATGTGGATCTCCAAGCAGGAATACGAGGAGGGGGGGAAGCAGTGCGTGGAGCGCAAATGTCCCTGAGGCGGGGGGGGGGGACCCAGGCGTCCGGGGGAGTCCCCCTGCCCCCCCTTTCCTCTCACCGTTGGCGTTTCGGGGTCTATGAGAGAAAAAAAAACCAAACATTTAAAAAACCTCCTCAATAAACACCCCAAAAGGGGCAGAACCTGCCCGGCGGGGCCTGGTTGAGGCGCCGCCGCCGGAGCGGGTGGCTCGGGGAGGGGTTGGAGCCGGGGGGGGGGGGGGGGGAGGCCGGGGGGGGGTTTGTATTTTCATGAGGTGAAGCGGGGGGGGAGGGGGGGGGGGGAGGGTTTTTACCAATTTAGAAAGTTTTGGGTTTTTTTACCTCCACAGAAACGAAGGCGAGCGTCGCGGCGCGCGCCCCACCTCGCCGCCTTCCCGCCCGGCGGCCCCGCCCACTGCGCATGCGCGCGCGCGGCGCGGGGAAGGGGATGCGCGTGCGCCGTGGGCGAGGCGAGGCCGGGCACGACGCATGCGCGCGGCTCCCCCGCCCCCCCCGCCGCGGATGAGGGGCTACTGCGCGTGCGCAGGGGGAGCGGGCGGGGCCGCTCGTGCGTGCGCACCGCCGTCACGCGCCGCCGGGGCGGAGCTCCGCGCATGCGCGCTGCTCCGCGGGAGCCGTGCGGCGGCCCCACGTGGTCCCCGCCGCTCCGTTAACGGCGGGGGTGGGGTGGGGGGGGAAGTGGGGTGAGGGAAGGGATCGCCGAGTGATGTCATGAGCTGAGCGGTGACGTGGGCGAGTGGTTGAGGTGGTGGGTGGAGGGGGATCGGCCCTACAAGGGAGGGAGGCGCTCGCCCCAGCGCTGCGCATGCGCGGCTGCCCCGCGGACTCCAAATCCCGGCGAGCAGCGCGCGCTCCGAGGCCCCCCCGCCCCCCCCCGGGGAAGAGCCCACAGCGCGCCTGCCCCGCCGCGCACCTCAACCCCCTCGCCCCCCCCAAGACCCCCCCACCGCGCCCCGCTCACTCCCGCACCTCTCCCCGCGCCGGTGCCCCTCGCCCCTCTCCGTTCCCCCCGGGCCGCCCCTTCTTTTCCTGCCATCCGCGCAGGCACTCGCCGCGGCCATCCCCACCCCTCAGGCCCGGGGTCCTTGATGCGGGGCGGGAGGAGTGGCGGGGAAAGCGGCGGCCTCCTTTCTATTGGCCCGCTCCCCCGCCGCCTCTTCTCCCATTGGCTGGCACCCCCGGAGGAGGAAGGCGTGGCGCATCGTGGCCACGCCTATCGCTTATATAAACTCCGGCCGGCCGCCTCGCTCCCGCACTCGCGGGCGGGCGGCGGGCGCGGGAGGAGTCCCCCCTTCCCCCGGGCGGAACAGCGCCCCCTAGCGGCGGCGCATGCGCAAGGGAAAGCGGTCGCAGCGCGCTTGCGCGGCCCGCCATGGCGGCTGAGCCTGAGGCCTTCCTGGTCCCGCCGCCTCCTTCTTCGTCTGCTGCCGTTACCGGAGGCCGGGAGGAAGAAGAAGAAGCTTCACCCACCGTGGAGGCGCCCAGGCCGAGGAACGGCTTCAGGTCGGCGGGAGGAGGGAAGCGACGAAGCAGCTGCGGGGCCAAACAGCCGGCCTGGAAACGGCGTCGCCGGGCGGCTTCGGAATGCGGCCCGGTGCTTCCCTCCGAGTTCCTTTTAGGGGGAAACATCTTCGATCCGTTAAACCTCAACAGTCTGTTGGACGAGGAGGTGAGCCGGGCCCTCAACGCCCGCACCCCGCAGTCCTCCCCCCTCCCCGCCCGCGGTCGCGACCCCGTCGAGATATTGGTCCCTCGTGATATCACCGATCCCCTCAGCCTCAACGCACCCGGCGAGGGGCTGCGTTTGGCTTCCCCCGCCAAAACCACCCGCCGCCGCCATCGTCACCGCGGCCAACAGCGAGGAGGAGCCGCTGCTGCCACCGTTGCCGCTGTCGCCTCCGTCACCGATGAGGCTGCTTGTCCCCACGCTGTCCCCACCGCCACCCCGCCGCCATGTGCCACCGCCACCGCCTGCCCCGGCCGCCATCGCAAACGGCGACGGACTTGCAGTAAATCGGAAGGAACCCGCCCCCCTCCGGAAAAACCCAAACCCCCCGGAAAAACCCAGCAACAGCGTCAACGTCACCAAGTCCGAAAGTTCCAATACGGCAATTACTGCAAATACTACGGTTATCGCAACCCCGACTGCGAGGACGGGCGGCTGCGAGCCATGAGGCCGGAGTGGTTCGCGGGGAAGGAGGTGTTGGACGTGGGGTGCAACGTGGGGCACCTCACCCTCAGCATCGCCAAACGCTGGGGGCCCGCCCGGGTGGTGGGGTTGGACATTGATGGGGGGTTGATCCGTTCGGCCCGACAAAATATCCGGCATTATCTGTCGGAGGAGATTCAAGCCGAAGCGGCGGCCGGAGCTGGAGGGGAGAACGGCGCAGGAGGAGGAGGAGGGGGGCGGAAGGGTTTTCCAGCCGCTCTCTTGGCCAGTCGGGGTCCCATCGCCGCCCCCCGCCTGCCCCCCGACGGGCCCGGGGCTGCTGATTTCCCTCACAACGTTGTTTTTGTCACAGTAAGTTGGGGGGGACGGACACGGAGGGGTTTGGGGGGGGTTGGAAGGGGGTTTGGGGGGGTCTGAGGGAGTCACAAGGGGAATTTTGGCGGGTTGCAAGGTGTCTTGTGGAGCTCAGGTGGGGTTTGAGAGGGTCTGAGGGGGTCACAAGGGTTTTTTGGGGGGCTCAGTGGGGTTTGAGGGACTCGGGGACGTTTAAGGGGGTCAAAAGGGGTTTTTTGGGGCCTCACAGTGGGGTTTGGGGGGTGTCAGAAGGGTTCATATATTAACGAGGTCGATATTTGAGAGGGTCATTAAGGGTTTTGGGGGGCTCACAGTGGGGTTTGGGGGGGTTCAGATGGGATTTTGCGGGGAAGTGGGTTACAAGGCGTTTGGGGGGGCTCACAGTGGGGCTTGGGGGATGTTGATGGATTTGGGGGGATCCCAAGGGGTCTTGGGCTCAGAAGGACTTTTCAGGAGACATGGTGGGGTTTGGGGGGGGCACAGTGATATTTGGAGGGGATCTCAGTGGGGCTTGAGGGGGTCCCAAGGGGTCTTGGGGGGCACAGAGGGGGTTTTGGGGGGGACGTGTTGGGGTTTGGGGGGAGTCTCAGTGGGGCTTTACGGGCTCAGAAGGGGCTTGGGGGGGTCCCAAGGGGTTTGAGAGGGTCTGAGGGGGTCACAAGGGTTTTTCTGGGGGGGACACGGTGGCGTTTGGGGGGGTCCCAAGGGCTCTTGGGAGGCTCACAGTGGGGTTTGGGGCTCAGAAGGGGTTTTGAAGGGACATGGGTTTTGGGGGGGGTGTCACATGGGGGTTTGGGGGGCTCAGAACCCCCCACCTCTCAGTGGGGCTTGTACCCCCCCAGCTCCCTCAGTGGGGCTCAATATCTGCCCCCCACCCCTCAAAAACCCCTCTGTGGGACTCAGTGTGGGTCATGTGCCCCCCCCCCTTCCCCCCCCCCCCACTTCCCTGGGCCTCACCCTGGGGTACTGCCCCCCAGACCCTCCCCACTGCCTCTCCCCCATCCTTCCCCCCCCCCCCCCGCCCCATAATTAACTCCCCTCTAATTATTTGTGTGTGTTTCTTCACTGGGGCTCACCCTGGGGTGCTGCCCCCAACCCCTCGGTGCCGCTTCTCACACCCCTCTCCCCCTCCCCCCCCAGTAGTTCCCCCCTAATTAGCCCCCCCTTAATTATTATCCCCACCCAAATGGCTTGTCCCCTTCCCCGTAATCCCCCCTAATTAATTCTCTCTTAATTATTATTCCCACTTCTGGCTCTTTCAGTGGGGTTCACCCGGGGTTGCTGCCCCCAAACCCCCCCTCAGTGCCTCTCCCCCCACCCCTCTCCTCTCTCCTAACGAACGCTCCCTAATTAACCCTTGCTTAATTATTATCCCCACTCCCACCCTTTTCAGCGGCCTCACCCTGGGCTGGTGCCCCCCAACCCCCCTCTCCCTGCGTTTCCCCCCCCCCCCCCACCACCATACCCCCCCGCCCCCCCTCCAACCCCCTCTAATTAATTGCTCCCTTGCTAATTAATGCCCGCAGGGGAACTACGTGCCGGAGCGGGAGGAGGGGGTGCGCGCCCAGCGCCCCGAGTTCGACGTGGTGCTTTGCCTCTCGCTCACCAAGTGGGTGCAGCTCAACTGGGGGGACGAGGGGCTCAAGCGCCTTTTCCGCCGCGTTTACCGGCACCTGCGCCCGGGGGGGCTCCTGCTGCTGGAGCCCCAGCCCTGGGCCTCCTACCGCAAGCGCAAGGGGCTGACGGTGAGCGCTGGGGGGCTGCGAATGGAGGGGGGGGGGGACACACATTTTGGGGGGTTTATGGCTTATTTTGTGTGTGTCGTCCCCCCCCCCTTCTCTCTCCAGGAGACGACCTACAGGAACTACCAGCGCATCCGGCTGCGGCCCGAGCAGTTTCCCTCCTACCTGACCTCCCCCGAAGTGGGGTTCGACAGCTACGAATTGTTGGGGACCCCCCAGCACGCGGCCAAAGGTGGGGAGGGATGTGGGGGGTGGGGGGGGACCCCGAATTTGGGGGGGGGGGGTTTGGGGGTGTGGGGGGTGATTGTGGGGGTGGGCGGATGGACTTGGGTTCACAGGAAAAGGGGTCTTTGGGGGGGTGAAGTGTGGGGTCCGGATGTCTGGGGTCCCCTATTGGGATGTGGGGCAGGTCCCTAACAAGTGGGGCACCCCAAATGTGGCGGGGGGTCTGGGGGGTTCTGCGGTGGTGGGACCCCGAATTCGGGGGGGTTGGGGAGTTTGGGGGTGGTGGGACACTGAATTTGGAGGGTTTTGGGGGGGGTTTGGGGGCCGGTGGACCCCTGGGTTTGCGGGAAAGGGGGCAGTCTGTGGGGTGAAGTGTGGGGCAGGATGCCTGGGTCCCCTGGGGGGTGGGGGGACACCAAATCTGTGGAGTTTAGGGGGTGGTTGGGGGGCAGCTGGGTTGAGGGAAGGGGAATCTGTGGGGTGAAATGTGGGGCCTGGATGCCTGCGTCTCCTGTGGGTCTGTTCCTGCCTAATATGTGGGGGGGGGACAAGGACTTAGGGGGCGCCCCATAACCTCTCCTCCCCCCCCCCCAGGCTTCCAGCGGCCCATTTATCTCTTCCACAAGGGACGAGGCGACGCCTCCTGAACCCCCCGGACCCTGCGCCCCCCAAGTGTGGGGCAGGCCCTGCCGGGGGGAGCGGGGGGGGAAGAGGGGCAGCCCCTCCCTGTGCCCCCCCCCCCCCACCCCCCCAAGATGCCAAACGGGGGGAGGGGCTGCGTGTGCCCCTCCCCCACTGTTGGGGTGTTTTTCCCCCCTCCCCCCCCCCGCGTTTGCTGTGGTTTGATCTGTGCCCGGGGGGGAAGGGAATAAAGAACGCGATTGGTCAGGGGGGGTCGGTGTCAGGTTTTTTTTTGGGGGGGGGGGGGGGAACACTAATTTTGGGGAGTTCTCAGCCCGGGGGGTTCTATCTGCCGTTGTTTCTCTTCCTCCCCAAGGCGGTTTTTGGGGGGTTTTGTCCCTGTCCATGTCCGTCCGTCCGTCCCCCCCCCCCCCCCCCCAAGTGGTACTGTCTAGGGTGTCCGTATCTGCCGCCCCCCCCCCCCGCGATGGTTTGTCCCGTTTCCACGGTGATGGGGAGGCGGAGCCACCCGCAGGGGATGCTGGGAGTTGTAGTTTGGAACACACACCCCCCCCCCCGCAAAGGATGATGGGATTCTCCTCCAAAAGTGGGAGGGGCCTCACGCGAGACCCCGCCCACCCCACGTGACCCACACAAACACCCCTTCCCCCCCCCCAGAGAGGTTAGAAATGAGGATTTATTGGGGGGGGTAATTAGGGCAGTGGGGTAATTAGGGGAGCCCCTCCCCCCACTGCTGCAGCTTGCGGAACATGAGGAAGGTGGCGCCGGGGGGGTGGGGGAGGGGCCGGGGGGGGCCGAGGAGGGGAGGGGGGGGCAGCCAGGGCGCCCCTCCCCCCCGCCCCTCCCCCAACGCCGCCAGCGCTGGACCTGGAACCTGCGGGGGGGGGAGGGGGGCCGTCAGCACCGGGGGGGGGGGCGGGGAGGGGTGTCCTTTGGGTGGGGGAGGGGCGGGGGGGGTGCCCCGGGGTGGGGGTGTCTCACCTTGGGTGGGGGAGGGGCACCCGCCCTGCGCGGCCCGGGTGGGGGGAGGGGCACGGCCAGGCTGACCAGCCCCCGGTAGAGCCGCTGCTGGGGGGGCAGGTTCATGGCTGCGGAACGGGGCGGAAATGGGGGATTTTTGGTTAAAAATGATGAAAAGTGGAGCGTTGACCCCCCAAAAAACCCCCCAAAACCCCGACTCACCGGCGGCTGCCGCCCCCCCCACGGCCCGGCGGGCGGCGAAGGAGCGGCCCAGGAGGGCGGCGGCCGCTCGGGGGGGGTCGAAGGGGCCCCCCGCCCCTCCCCCCACCCCCGCGAGGCTGCTGTGGGGGGTGGGCGTGGCCAGGGGGGCCCCTCCCCCCTCCTCCTCCTTCCCAGAATGCACCGCGGGGTCCGTCTCCTGGAGGGGGGGGAAGACACTGAGGCGGGGGGGGGTCAGGTCGCCATATTTCTCCTCCCCCCCCCCCCCCGTTTTTAGGGTCCCCCCAAGTTTTTGGGGGTGTGTCCCCCCGGCATCGTGGCGGCAGACACGCCCATTCCGGCCACGCCCCACCCCCCCCCCGGGCATCGCCCTCCCCCAGATGGCGGCCCCCACATGCACCGACCTCACCGAGATGGTGGCGCCCTCGCGCGGCCCCGGGTTCGAGTCCCGCCTCCGCCAGGACCACACCCTCCCCCCCCCCCCCCCCGCCATTGCCGTTACTCCCCAAAATTGGCCACGGAGCCACTTAATTAACCACGCGCCCAAATTACGCACGAGTCTCCCTTAATTAACCAGGAGCTCCCTCAATGAGCTACAATCTCTCTGCAGTTAATCCAAAATCCCCTTAATTAACCACGACCGTTCCCCCAATTAACCACAAAACCTCTTAATTAGCCACAGCCCCCCACACGGGACCCCCCCGGGCCCAAACCGCGCCTCACATGGGACCCCCTGATCCCCCCCCCCCCATGGGAACCCCCCCGGGAACCCCCCCACCTCCCCTGGGACCCACAGACGCACCCCCCCGGCGGACCCCAAAATCTGGGCCCCACACCCCAAACAGCCACCCCCCCCCCACCCCCCCCCCCCGGTTGCAAGGACCCATGTGTCTGGGAACTGCCCCTCCCCCACCCCAGGGGACCCAGGCGTGGGGGGGGGAGGGGCCTCACCGGAACCGGCTCCATCTGGTCCTCGGCGGCTGCTGTCAGGGTGGGGGAGGGGCGTCAGATGGACACAGCCCTTCCTCCCCCCCCCCCCCCGGCATCTGAGGGGGGGGGGAGGGGCAGAGGTCCATTTTCTTCCCATTTCCATTCGTTTTGGGCCCTGGGGAAGGGGGGGGAGGGGAAGTGCCGCCCCTCCCCCACACCTGGCCCAGCCGGAAGTCCCGCCCCCCCACCTGCCACAACAGGAAGCTCCACCCCCCGCCCATACCTATCCCAGGAGGAAGTCCCTCCCCCCCACCTGCCCACCCGGAAGTCCCACCCTCCCAGGAAGCTCCTCCCCATAACCCCCCCTTCAGCAGTCCCAAACAGGAAGTCCCGCCCCCCTCCCCAGCCCAAGCTCGGAAGTCCCACCCCCCCTCCCATACCAAAACCCGGAAGTCCCACCCCAAACCCGGAAGTTCGCCCCCCCCACAATCTCCCCCAGAAGTCCCATCCCCCCCCCTTCCACCACCCCAAACCCGGAAGCCCCACCCCCCCCGGAAGTCCCGCCTCACACCCCCTCCTCTTCCCGTCTCAGCCAATCCCAGCTGGCAACAGAAAGAGGGCGGGGTCAGCGATGCGGGAGGGCCGTGGCCAAACCCGTGCCCCGCCCACACCGGCCCCACCGGAGCGCGAGAATCCCGCCGGCCGCCGCGGCGGGCGGGTGAACCCGGAAGTAACGGCAACCGGAAGCCGGACTTCGGGGGGGGGGCGTGGCCGCGCTGGGCGTCGCGACGCCTTTACGGCGTCGCGACGCCCAGCGCGGCCACGCCCCCCACAAACCACGCCCAGAGGGGGCGGAGCCCCAGAGAAGCCACGCCCCCGCCGCCGCCCGCCTGCGCAGCGTCCTCCCCGCCGCCAGGGGCCGCTGTGGCCGCCCGGACGCTGCGTCAGCGCCATGGAGCGGCGCGGGCGGGAGGCGGGAGCGACCGGTATGTTGAAATATGGGGGGGGGGGAAGGTTTAACGGGGCCCCTCCCGTTAAACGCCCTCTCTCCCCCCCGCCTCTGCTTTCCCCCCTGTCCCTCCCCAGGCCGGTAGAGCCCCGCCATGGGTCGCCGCCCCCCGTGAGGCCCCGGCTCCGGGGGGGTGTTGGCGGGCGGTTGGGGGAGGGGGGGGGGGGGAAGGAATTGTCCGTGATTCTACCCCCCCCCCCCGCCCCCACGGACACCCCCCTCCGCCATCCTGCGACCCCCCGCCCCGGGAGAGGAACCGGAGAGAGGTAACGGGGCGGGGGGGGACGCGGGCGTCCGGGCCCACCTTGGGGATGGGGGGGGCCCGTTCGTGAGGGCGGGGGGGACGGACGGGAGGGGACAGAGGGACCCGGGCGTGCGGGGTCAGGGGTCCCATGGAGGGGTGGGGGGGTGATGGAGCGGACCGAGACGGGCCCACCGTGCGGGGGTAATGGGGGGGCACACCCAGGCCGCCGGGCCCACCTTGAGGGGGGGTGTTGATGTGTTGACGGGGGGGGGGGGATAGTGCTAATGGGGGGTCGCACAGACCCAGCCGTCCAGCGGGTGGGGGGTCCCATGGGAGACACTGTGGAAGGATGGGGGGGACTCAGGCGTCCAGGAGGGGACCCAGGCGTCCGGGCCCACCTCGGGGACGGGGGGGACGGACGGGGGGGGGGGTTTGGGGTGTGATGGAGGGACACAGGCGTCCGTGGAGGGGGATGTCCCATGGGGACCCTGGGAGGGGTCGGGAGGGGACCCAGTTGTCCAGGGGGGACCCAGGTGTCCGGGGAGGGGGGGGATGTCCCATGGGGCACACCAGGGATGGGGGGTGTGGGGAGGGGGTGTGCCCCATGGGGACACTGAGAGGGGGTGCCCCAGGGAGCCAGAGCGCCCCCCCGTACCCCCACCCCCTCCACCCAGGGATGAGCGCCCCCCCGCGGTCGGAACTGGCCGCCGCCGCCGCCGCCGCCCTCCTGCGGCTGGGGGAAGAGCGCCCCCCCGCGGCCGCCGCCATGAACCTGCTCACGCGCAAGCCCCGCCCCGACTGGCGCCCCCCCCGCGAGGAGGAGCCGCGAAAGGGGTGGGCGGTGGGGGGGGGGGGGGGGTGGGGTGCTGTCGGTGGGGTTGGGGTCCCGGGGGGCTGGGGGGGGGATTGAATCCTCTGGGGCGGGACGGGGGTGGGGGGAGGGGTGTGTCTGTGGGGTTGGGGTCCTGGGGGAGTGAAAATGGAGGGGGGGCTGGGGTCTCCCCTGCACGCAACTGACCCCCCCAGGGTGGGTACAGTCGGGGACGGGGGGTCCCTGGGGGGCTCGGAGGGAGGGGGGGTCCCCAGATATTTTGGGGTGCCCCCTGAACCCCACAGGGGAGGGTCAAGGTGGGGGTCAGGGCATCCCAAGGTGGGTTGGGGGGGTCCCCATGTATTTTGAGGTCTCCCCTGACCCCCATTCCCCCCCCCAGGGCCTCCAAGGCACGGGATGGGGGGTCCCTGCGGCGGCCCCTGCGGGTGGGGTTCCTGACGCTGCCGGCCCCCCAGGAGCGGGGACCCCGGCCCTGCCCCCCCGGCATGGCCCCCCGCTCCCTCTCCTGCCACGCCGTGGGGCTCCCCGACACCGGGGGTGGGCTCCCCCGAACCTCTGGCCCCCGCCCGGGGCCCCCTGAGGGGAGGGGGCTGGAGGCACCCCCTGCCAAGAGGGGCGGTGAGTGGGGCAGGGGTGGCTGGGGGGGTTATGGGGTGTCATGGGGTCTGGGGGGTGTGTGGGGGGGGCTGGGGGAGTATGGGGGGGGCTACAGGGTGTTTTGGGGGACTGGGGGGCTGTGGGGGGCAGGGTCTTACAGAGGGTGTCGGGGGTTACGGGGTGCTGGGGTGTGTTTTGGGGGGCTGGGGGAGTTTGTGGGGATTATGGGGTGTCGGGGCAGCTGGGGGTGATGGGGGGCTGTGAGGGTTGGGGTACTGAGGATTTTGGGGGGCTGTGGGGTGTTTTGTGGGGGCTGGCGGGAGTACTGGTGTATGGGGGGCTGGGGGCTTGCGGGGCTGGGGGGTATTTGGGTGGGCTGGGGGGTAGTTAGGGGGAGGCTGTGGGTTGTTTTGGGGGTGTTGGAGGCTGTGGGCCTCATGCTGGGGGGTGCGATGGGGCAGGGAGGGGGGCAGAGGGGGTTATGGGGCAAAATGGGGCAGGGAGGGGGGTAACACCCCAACGACACCCCCATTTCTCCCCTCAGGCGCCCCGCGGGGGGGCTGTGCGCGGCAGACGCCCCCCCCGAAGCCCTCTCGCAGCCCCCAGACCCGCCTGTCAGCCGGGCCCCCCCCTGCCGCCCCTCCGCCCCCTGCCCCCTCCTCCACCTCCGAGGGGGGGGCGGGGCCCGGGGGGGGGGAGGGAGAGGGGGAGGAGCCCGTCTACATCGAGATGGTGGGGGACGCCCGGCGGGGGGGGGGAGGAGGGGTGGGGGGTGGGGGAGCCCCCCCCCTTCCCCAGCCTCCCCCCCCCGAGGAGCCCGAAGCCATTTACGAGGAGATGAGCTGCCCCCTCCCCCCTGGGGAAGGCCACGCCCCTTTTCCCACAGTCCACGCCCATTTCTCTGCCGGCCACGCCCCCTTCCCCACCACCCATGTTCCTTTTCCCACGGGCCACGCCCCTTTTTCCGCGGCCCACGCCCCCTTTGCAGCCGGCCATGCCCCTTTCTCCGTGCCCCCCCCCTTCCCCAACCTCCTCACCCCCCGCCCCCCGCTGCTGGCCACCCCCCCGCTCCCCCCCGAGGGCTCGCGCCTGCCCCTCCCCCTCCCCCGCCGCGAGCCGCCCCCCCCCGGCCGCGCGAGGAGCCACTCCACGCCCCTCCCCCACCCGGGGGCCGGGGGGCGTGAGCGGGGTGGGGCGGGGCTTGGCGCTTTGCCCCTCCCCCCGCCGCCAGCAGAAGCCCCGCCCCCTTCCGGGAAACGCCCCCCCGCCTACGACAGCCTGCGGGGGGGCGGGGCATCAGGGGGCCCCGCCCCCTTGCGCGAGGAGGAGCCACACCCCCGCCGAGGGGGCGGAGCTGCCCCACGCCGTGGGAAAGAGGCAGAGAGTGAGTTGACTGCAGGAGGGCGGGACTTCATGAGGGCACGCCCCCCGTGGGCGGGGCTGGCTGCTGGCTCCTCCCCCTCAGGTGGGGTGGGTGGGCTCTAAGGGGACACGCCCCCGGGGTGCAGTTGGCCGGGTTGGGGAGGACACGCCCCTGTGGCTGGGGTGGGCAGGCCGTGGGTGTGGGCACGCCCCCTCGTGGGCGGGGCTGAGAGCTGGCTCCTCCCCCCTCAGAGGCATCCGAGCCCCCCCGGGAGGAGCGGGGGGGGGCGGGGGCAGTGCCCCCCCCCTCCGGGATCCCGGTGCCACGGGGGCGGGCAGGGCTGCCCCTCCCCCTCCCCTGCCAGACCTTCCCGGCCTGTGGGCGGCCAGCAGGTGAGCGGGGGACGCTGAGGGGGGGTACAGGGACCAGGGGGGGCCATGTGGGAACAATGGTGGGGGGACACAGGGGCCGGGGGGGGCCGGGGGGGACACTGGGAGGGGTGGGGACAATGGTGGGGGGACACAGGGCCCGAGGGGGAGGGACACAGGGGACAGGGGGAGGACGCAGGGACCTGGGGGCGGGACACACTGGGGGGGCACGTGGACATGGGGGGGACACTGGAGGGGGACATGGGGACATTGGAGAGGGGGACACCGGGACCTGGGGGAGCAGATTGGGAACGTTGCGGGGGGGTGTAGGAATCTGGTGGGGGCACAGAGACATGGCGGGGGGGGGGACAGGACACAGGTCACACTGGGTGACAGTGTGGGGGGAACGTGGGAACACTGAGGGGGGGCACAGAGACCTGGGGGGGGGCGACACTATGCGCAGGGCAACATAGGGACACTGGGGGGGGGGGTGTTGTGTGACACGGGGTGACAGCGGTGCCACCGTGTCCCCCTGACACACATCCCCCCCCCCCGCAGACCCCCCCGGGGGGCACCGCCTGGGTCGCTCGGCCTCCACCTCGGGGGTTCGCCAAGCTGGGGCCCCCCCGTTCCCCCGCGGAGCCCCCCCCACTCCCCGTCCCCTCTCCGGGGGGGTCCCCAGTAGCGGAGGGGGGGTCCCCATTAGCGGGGGGGGGATCCCCGTTCCCGGAGGGGGGGTCCCGGCCGCCCCCCGCCCGCGGGACGGGCAGTTGCAGGAGGTGATCGACCGAAAACGCTGCGTTTGCACCGAAATTAAAGCGCGGGGGGGGCGCGGGGTGGGGCTGTGCAAACAGGAGAGCCTGCCCCCCCTCCCCACTCCGCCCCCCCCTGCCTGGAGAGGGGGGACACATGAGGGGAGACCCCCTCCCGGGACTCCCCCCAACCGCCGGTCACACACCGTGCTCTGGGACACGGCCATCTGACACCCAGCCCCCCCCAAAAAAGTCTTGGGGTGCCTGGAGCATCCCTGACACCCCCCTCCCAGAAAAAAGCCCGCCCCCAAAATTGAGGGGGGCGGTGTATGTAAAATCGAGGGGGGGGTCCCCAAGGTAACAGGCTGGGTCCCCAAAGTCGAAGGGGGGGCCCCAAAGTCAAGGGGGGGCCTGAAATGGAGGGGGAGATCCTCAAAATGGAGGAGGGGGCTCCTAAATCGAGGGGAGGGTCCCCAAAATTAAGGTGGTTGTACTTAAAATAGAGGGGAGGGTCCCTAAAATGTAGGGGAAGGGTCCTCAAAAATGGAGGGAGGGGCTCCCAAATTGAGGGGGGGTCACAACACGGCTGGGCCGGGTTAGGGGAGGATTTGGGGGGGGGGGGGCTGGGTATTTATGGTACATTAAGGGCCCCCCCGTAGTTAAAAGGGGGGGACACACCTCTAAAGGGAGGGGGGAGGATGGAGACACCCCCCCCATAAGGTAAAGGGTCCCCCCATAAAGGGAGGGTTAAGCCCACCAATAAGGGGGGGTGTCAGAGCCCCCCTATGAAGTGGGGGGGGCATTAAAGGGGGGTAGAGCCCCCCAAGAAAGGGGGGGCTCACCCTCATAAAAGCGGGGGTCACCCCGCATTAAGGGGGGGTCCAGCCCCCCCCCCCAGAAAAGGGGGGGCTGCTGTAACTGCTTTGCAAATGTATTTATGGGGGGAGGGGATCATGGGGGGGGGTATTTATGGGGGTGCATCCACGGTCGAGCAGGGTTTTGGGGAGGTTTGGCTCCGGGGGGTCCGCAGTGCGGCCTGTGGGGGGGGGGGGATTTGGGGGAGCCCCCCCTCCAATGGGAGGGGGAGAGAGGAGGCGGGGGTCTCCCCTGGGATTTTGGGGGGGGGTTTACCATTGGGGGGGCAATGGGTCCCCCCAACCCTTTCCTGGGCCCCCCCCAGCCCCTCTGTGCCTCGTTTCCCCCCCCCTTACCAGAATTGCCTTCGTCCCCGCGGGGTCCGGGGGGGGCCCCAAATTTGGGGAGGGGGGGTTGGAAAATGGGGGTGGGGGGGGAGGTCTTTTGTAACGTGGTTCTGTGCACTATTAAAGAAAGAAGCAGCTTGAAGCTCTTGTTTGGGGGGGACACCCCAATAAGGAGACTGAGACCCCCCCACACACCAAATCCCCTCCCACAATGGGGGGACACACACGAAATGTGCTTGGAGTGGGGGGAGAATAATAGGAATTTGGGTGAAAACAACCAAAAATGAGGCGCCCCCCCACGTGTCTGGGGTTTAAAGCACTTACTGAGGGGGGGAGGAGGTGTTGGGGGGGGGAGACCCTAATGAGGGGACCGGGACCCCCCCAGACCATCCACTGACACCATGGGGCGGGGGAGAGAGAATGTGCCTGTGGAGTGCGGGGGGGTAGAAATAATAGTGAATTTGTGTGAAAATGAGCCAAAATGAACAATTACTCCTGTGTCAGAGAATAAAACACTTAGTGGAGATGGGGGGAGGCGCAGGGGTGGGGGGGAGGAGACCCCAATGAGGGGACAGAGACCTCCACCCTGTTCCCTCACACCATGGCAGGGGAAACACAATGCATGTGTGAGAATAATAGTGAATTTTTGTGAAAACGACCCAAAATGAACAATTTCCCCCTGTGTCTGGGGATAAAACACTCACCGGTGGGGGGAGGAGGCACTGAGTCGGGGAGACCCCAATGAGGGGATTGAGACCCCCCCCAGACCTCATTCCCTCATAGAAGAGCGAGACACAATGTAGGGGGGGAAATAATAGTGAATTTGTGTGAAAAAGACCCAAAATGAACCTTTTTCTCCTGTGTCTGGAGTTAAATCACTCACTGAGGGCTGAGGAGGCGCTGGGGGGGGGGGGAGACCCCAATGAGGGGACCAAGACCCCCGGTATCCCATCCCCTCACACATGGAGGGGGCAAACACAATGAGTGTGTGGGAATAATAGTGAATTTGTGAGAAAATGGCCCAAAATGAACATTTTCTCCCTGTGTTCAGGGTTAACCACTCACCGGGGAGGAGAGGAGGCACTGGGGGGGCTGGTAGATCTCAATGAGACCCCCCCAATATCCCATGTGCTCACACGGGGGGGGGACACAATGTGTGTGTGTGAATAGCGAATTTGTGTGAAAACGACCCAAAATGAACCATTTCCTGCTGTGTCTGGGGTTAAACCACTCGCTGGGGGTGGAGGCGGGCGCTGAGGGGTCTCCGAGGCGGGGGAGAAGACCCCAGTGAGGGGACCAAGACAAGCCCCCCATCCCCTCACACCACGGCGGGGGGGAAATAATACCGAATTTGTGTGAAAACGCCCCAAAACGACCACTTTCCCCTCACGCCCGGAGGTAAATCACTCACCGGGGGCTGAGGCGGCGCCGAAGAGGCGGGAAAAGCCGTTGGGCGGGAAGAGCCGTTGGGCGCGCGACGGCCGCCCGCCCGGCGGGCACGCGCGAAGGGGCGGGGCTTCCCGCCGGGCTTCGGGGGGGGGGCACATGCGCAGACCACGCCCACCAGCACCCTCCCCATGGCAACTGAGCGGGGCGCGGCCTGCGCATGCGCAGTGCGGCGGGAGGGGCGTGTCCCGCGCATGCGCAGTGCGGCGCCGCCGCCGCCGCTGCCGGGTGCAGGAAGGAGGATGGCGGCGGCGGGCGGCGGCGGCCCCGGAGGGGGAGCGGGTCCCGGTGGAGGCTCCGGGGTCCGGAAAGGGAACGCGGCGTCCCGGGATGCGGAAGCGGAGGTTTGGTGCCGGCGGGTGAGGGAGTTGGTGAGCGCTTCCCCCGCCAACCGGCTCTGCTTCGAGTGCGGCCAGCGCGGCGTCACCTACGTGGACATCAGCGTGGGCAGCCTCGTCTGCACCGGCTGCTCCGGGGCGCTGTGAGCGGGGCCGGGCCGGGCCGGGCCGGGCGGGGCGGGGCCGGGCCGGGGGCGCTGGGAGATGGGGAGGGGGCGGGGCCTGATCCGGGGGGCGGGGTCTGTGCGGGGGGCGTGGCGTGTGCGGGGGCGGGACCAGAAGTGAGGGCGTGGCCAGAAGTGAGGGGCGGGGGCAGATCCCGGGGAGCTGCGCGTGGGCGGTGCCTTGGCGGGGGGCGGGACCGCGACCAAGTGATTGGTGCGCTCAAAGGGGGCGTGGCCGGAGCAGGGGGCAGGTGATGTGGGCGTGGTCAAAGCTGTGGGGCGGGGACAGCGTGGGGCCGCTCCAGCCCAGCCCTCTCTGATTGGCTGCGCCCACCGCGGGGGCGGGGCTTCCTGGGCAGGGGTGTGGCCTCAACACGTGTATCCCCCTGGGGCCTTTAAACCCGACTTTTTTTTGGGGGGGAAAAGCCCTTTTTGGGGGGCGGGGGGGGGTTACTCACCCCCCAGTTTCACCCCCCTTCTTCCCGCAGGCGGGGCCTGAACCCCCCCCACCGTGTCAAGGCCATTTCCATGGCGACCTTCACCGAAGCCGAGGTGCTGTTCCTGCAGGCCCGGGGTAACGAGGTCCGTGGGGGGTTCTTTGGGGGGGTGTGTGTGTCTCTGTCCCCCTTTCCCCCGCCCCCCCCCAACGGTGTCCCCATGTCCGCGTCCCCCCCATTCCGCCCCCCCCAGGCCTGTCGGCGGGTTTGGCTTGGCACCTTCGACCCCCGAACGTCGCTGCTCCCCGACTCCCACGACCCCCAGAAGGTGAAGGAGTTTCTGCAGGAGAAGTACGAGAAGAAGCGATGGTATGGGGGGGGGGGAAACAGTCGGGGGGGGAACCACGGTTTTGGGTGAGGGGGGACATGGTCTGGGGGAGGGAAATGGTTTTTGGGGGGGCAACATGATTTGGGGGGGGGCACAGGACAGTTTGGGGGGGAAGAGCCTGGTTTTGGGGGGGGGGAATGGTTTGTGGGATCACGGTTTGGAGGGGGAAGGGTTTGGGGGGGGCACAGTTGGGGGGGCATCACTGTTGGGGGGTGCAAATGGCGAGGGGCACAGTTTGGGGGGCGCAACGCGGTTTGGAGGGGGAACAGCATGGTTTTAGGGGGGGGCACGGTTGGGGGGGAAATGGGACTGTTTGGGGGGGGTGTCCCCCTAATGACCATCTCCCCCCCCCCCCCCCCCCAGGTATGTGGCACCAGAACAAGTAAAACCCCCCCAAAACCCCCCAGCGGAGCCGGGGCCCCCCCAGCCCCTCCTGGGGGACGCGGGGACGCTGCAGGTGAGACGGTGCCATTGGGGGGGGGGGGGGGGGGGGGTGTGTCACAAAGACGAGGGGTGACCCTGACCCTCTCTGTGCCCCCTCCCAGCCCCGCGCCCCCCACCCCCACCCCCCCCAGCCCGTCCGAAAAACCAGCACCGACCTCTTGGCTGATATCGGGGGGGACCCGTTCGCCGCCCCCCAACCTGCACCCGCCTTCGCCGCCTTCCCTGGTGAGCTGGGGGGGCCCGGGGGGGGGTCGGGGGTGGAAAAGGCGGGGGCTGTGGCATTGACTGTCCCCCTCCTGTGTCCCCTCCGCCAGGCCCGGCCCCCCCCCGCGCTGCCTTCCCCAATTTCGATGCCTTCGGAGCCGGCCCAGGAGCCCCCACGTCTGGGGGGGCCGCACCCCATTTCTATCCCCCCCCAGCACCCACAGGTAACCTGGGAGCCCCCCTGGGATTAGTGGGGGGGGGTTGATTTGGGGTGTCCCCCCCACCCAATGGTACCCTTGGGGCTGATGGGGGAGGATTTGGGGGCCCCTGGGACCCCCCAGGACTAATGGGGGGGGTTGGGGTCTCCCCACCGCCGTGAGACCCCCAGAATTAATTGGGGGGGCAAACTGGGGTCCCCCTGTTCCTTGCGGGGTGCTGGGGAGGGGGTTTGGGGTCTCCCCCACACCCTGGGGTCCCCCTGGGGGGAATGAGGGAAGATTTGGGGGGCCCTGGGACCCCCCCCCCCCCCAGCACCAATGGGGGGGTCCGGGGTCCCCCCCCCACACCGGGGAGGGGGTTTGGGGTCCCCCCATTCCTTACGGGGTGCTGGGGAGGGGGTTTGGGGCCCCCCCCAGTCACACTGGGGGGGGTCCCAGGGGGCTTTTGGGGTGTCATAACTCCCCCCCATGTCTCTCCCTCCCACCCCCAGGGGGCGCTGCTGCAGGGGGCGGGGCCACCCCCACCCCCACCCCCCCCTCAGCGGGCGGAGCCTCCTCCAGGTAGTGCCTCCCCTCCCGAATTAATTACACCCCCATACAAGGGGGGGGGGGGGGGGGGGGGGGGCAGAGCTGCTCCCCACCCCAAAATTCACCCCTCCCTCATCCCCCCCACAGCCTCTTCGTGACCCCCCGCCCCCCGCCACCGCCCTATGGGGGTAAGTTGCCCTGCTCCCCCCCCCCCCCCCCCCATAAAAAAACCCTTGAGACCCCCACAAAGTGTGTGTGTGGGGGGGGGCGCCCCAAGGTGACGCCTGTGTCGTCCCCCCCCAGGTTACACCAACCCCTTCGCTGCCCCTCGCCCCCCCACCAACCCCTTCCAGAGCAATGGTGAGTGCCCCCCCCTCCCCCCCCCCCACAATAACTGCCCCCGGCCCCCAACCGGGATGGGGTTTTTGGGTGACTCCCCCCCCCCCCCCCAATTCTGTGTGTCCCCCCCCCATTTAGGTGCCAGTTTCGCCGCCCCCTCAATTCCTGGGGGGTTCCCCAGCCCCTTCCAGGCTGACGGTAAGAATTGACGTGGGGAGAAGGGGGGAAGTGGGGGGGGGGGGGGCAAGTGTTGGGGTACCCCAAGCCCCCCCCGCGCTCCCCCCGCTGACTCCCCACCCTCCCCGTTCCCCCCCCCCCAGGTTCACCCTTCGGCGGGTTCAACGTGGCCAAAGCTTCAACCAACCCCTTCGTGGTGAGCAGGTTTCTGGGGGGAGGGGGCAATGCGGGGGGGGGGGCCTCAACCCCCCTCTTGCCCTCTGACCCCCCCCTTTTTCCTCCCAACCCCTGTTTCTTGCCCCCGACCCCCCCTTTTTGCCCCTACTCCCACTTTTTTGCCCCCAAACCCCCCACTTTCCTGCCCCCAACACCCCTTTTACCCTAAATGCCTCCTTTTAACACTAAACCCTCCCTTTCATTCCCCCCCACCTTCTTCTCCCGCCCCCCTTTTTCCCCACATTCCCCCGTTTTACCCCCCCGACCCCCCTTTTTGCCCCCCCAGACGCTCCCGGCCCCGACGGGCCCCTTCGCCATCAAGCATCCGACCACCAACCCCTTCCTATAGCCCCGCCACGGGGGGAGGGGACAGCCCGGACCTCCCCTCCCCCACCGCGCACTCCAGAGGGGACCCAGGCATCCGGATGCCCCCCAGACCCCCCCCAGGATCAAGTTTTTATTTTTTTTTTTTGAGAGATATATCGCGATATCTAATATATATTCTATAAAACTGGCTCCGGTCTCAGCGCCTCGATTGATCTCCTCCTCCCCGCTCCCCTTCCCGCCCCCCCCCCCCCCCGGCCCCTCACCCCCCCCCACGGGGGGACCCCCTCGACACGGGGGGTGGGGTGGGAGGGACTGTACCCTCAATAAAGATGGCAGCTGTGGGCGCCTCCTGCCCCCCGATGGGACTCCTTTGCCCTCAGTAAAGATGGCTTCCCGCCCGCCCTTAGCCAAGATGGCGGCCGCAGCCTCACCCCCATGGTCCACATTAGCCGTAAGGGCGCCTGCCCTCAGCCAAAATGGCGGCGCCGGGGTCGGCTCCGCCCCCCTGCGGCCCGTCCACCAATGAGAGCGGCGGGGGCGGGGCGGGGGCGGGGCTCAGGGAGGGGGGTCCGGCCCCGGCCGGTGGGCAGCGGCCTGGGGGCAGAGAGAGGGTAATTAGGGGGTAATTAGGGGGTAATTAGGGGGTAATTAGGGGGTAATTAGGGGGTAATTAGGGGGTAATTAGGGGGTAATTAGGGGAAGGGAGCATAATTAGAAAAGGGGATGGTTGCAGGGGTAATTAGGGGAGGGGGGTGTTAATTAGGGGAGGGGGTGATTGGGGTAATTAAGGGAGAAGGTGTAATTGGAAGGAATATAATTAAGGGAGGGGTGATGGGGGTGTAATTGAGGGGGGCAATTCGGCAGCATAATTAGGGGAGAGGGTGGCATAATTGGGGGGGCATAATTAGGAGAAATGTAATTAGGGGAGGGGGGCATAATTAGGGACCATAATTAGGGGAAGGGGGGGAGCACAATTATGGGAGGAGGGGGAGAGAAATTAGGGGAGGGGGAGCATAATTGGGGGGGATAATTAGGGGAGGGGGAGCATAATTGGGGGGGATAATTAGGGGAGGGGCGCATAATGAGGAGCGGACAGTTAGGGGAGGGGGTCGCAATTAAGGGGATGTAATTAGGGGAGGGGGAGCAATTAAGAGGGGGCGTAGTTGGGGGAGGGGAAGCATAATTAAGGGAGAAGGGAGCCTAATTAGGGGGGTGGCTTAATTAGAGGAGGGGGGGCACACACAGCATAGCGGGGGGGACGCAGCGTCCCCCTTTTTGGGCACAGAAAGGGCAAAAACGGACAAAGAGCTGCACAGCGGCAGTTTTAGCCCCCCCCCCCCCCCAATTTCTAGCCCCCCCAATTAGCAACACCCCCCCTAATTACCGACACACACCCCCTAATTAGCAACACACCCCCCTCCAATAGTCACACACCACCCACAGGTCTGTAAATATCAAATATAATTTAGGAGCAGCTCTCCATAATTAGAATAATTATTAATTATAATAATAATAATTCATTATAATAATTCATTATAATAATAATTATAATAATAATTAACGGGGGGAAATCACCCCCCCCAGGGGGGAAAAAGGGGGTTCAAACCCCCCCCCCAGCCCCATCCCTGCCTCAGTTTCCCCCCACATTAAGGCACAAGGACAAGGGGGGGGGCACCCCCCGAGGTTGGGGGGGTGTCCCTGAATTCGGGGACCCCCCCAGAATGGGGGTGTCCCCCCCCCGTTTAGCAGCCGAAGAGCGCGCGATAAGCCGTGTAAAGCAGCGCCATGAGGAGGCCGTAGAAGAGGGCGAAGCCAGCGAGGAGCCCGGGGGGGGGGCGCCGGGGAGGGGGTGGCTTCACCTGGGGGGAGGGGGGGCGGTAGGAGGGGTTGGGGGGGGACCACGCCCCCCCCCCCCCCCCCATTCAAATAAAATAAAATATAATAAAAAAACCCCCCAAAAACGGGAATGAAACGCTCCCAAGTCGTACCTCGGGGCCGCGGCAGGATCCCAGGAAACTCTCGGGGCCGGGCTTGGCTGGGGGGGGGGGGTGGAAGGGAGAAAGGGGGGGTGAGAAATGGCGGGGGCCCCAAGAGGGGCTTGTTGGGGGTCGGGGGGGGGGGTCGGGGGGTGACTCACGGCGCTGGGGACGCGCTGGGGACGCAGGCGCTGGGCCAGGCGTCCCAGCAGCTCCCGTTGGCTCAGCGCCTCCCCCAGCTCCTCCGGCAGCCGCAGCTGCAGCAGCGACTCCAGGCTCTGGGGGGGGGACGACAGCAAAAGTGTCCCCAAAAACGGGTGGCCTGGCCCCAGTCCTGGCCCCAGTCCACAACTCCTGGCCCCCGTCCCCAATTCCCATTCCCTTGTCCCCAGATCCCCACCCCTGTCCCCAGTCCCTGTCCCCAATCCCATCCCAATTCCATCCCCGTCCCTAAACATGTCCCCTGTCCCCAATCCCATCCCAATCCTGTCCCCAATCCCTGTCCCCTGTCCCCAATCCCATCCCAATCCTGTCCCTTGTCCCCAACCCAATCCCTGTCCCCTGTCCCCAGTCCCGTCCCAGTCCCGTCCCTTGTCCCCAGTCCCGTCCCAATCCCATCCCTTGTCCCCAGTCCCGTCCCAATCCCATCCCTTGTCCCCAATCCCTGTCCCGTCCCCAATCCCATCCCAATCCCGTCCCTTGTCCCCAATCCCTGTCCCCTGTCCCCAGTCCCGTCCCAATCCCGTCCCTTGTCCCCAGTCCCATCCCACTCCTGTCCCCAATCCCTGTCCCGTCCCCAATCCCATCCCAATCCCGTCCCTTGTCCCCAATCCCTGTCCCCAATCCCGTCCCTTGTCCCCAATCCCTGTCCCCAGTCCCGTCCCAATCCCGTCCCCAATCCCTGTCCCGTCCCCAATCCCATCCCAATCCCGTCCCTTGTCCCCAATCCCTGTCCCCTGTCCCCAATCCCATCCCAATCCCGTCCCCTGTCCCCAGTCCCCGTCCCCCCCTCACCTGCCGCATCTCGGCGATCAGCTCCCCCTCCTCAGGCTCCGGGGGGGTGTCACAGGCCGGAGGGGCTGCGGGGAGCAAATTGGGGGGTGTCACCCGGGGGGGGGGGGTGGGGGGTGTGACACAAAGAGGGGACACGCCAGGGGAGGGGACAGTGTCCTACCGGGTTTGGTGGCAGCGCCGCGGGAGGAGGAGGAGGAGGAGGAGCGGAAGAGGAAGCTGCTGGGTTTGGGGGCCAAGGAGGGGCCGGGGGCTTCGGCTGGGCCCTGGAATGGCACCAGGAGGGGGGAAGGGGGGGTAATTAACACTAATTAACTCATTAGCATTAAGCCTGACGAGGTCCCCTGCTACTCACTGGTGTTGTCCTGGGCTGTCGCTGGGGGAAGGTGCCGGGCTCCGACTGGCTGCTGTGGGGGGAGAGTGACCCCCCCGGTGTCACCAGGGGGGACCCAGGCGTCGGGGAAGGGGACGGGGACAGGGCTGGGGACAAGGGACAGGGACAAGGGGCACCCACCTGCTGTGAGCAGCCGGGGCGGGGGTGGCTTTGGCAGCCGCTCGCAGGAAGCTGCAGGGGGGAAAGGTGGCAGCCACCCACCCACCCCTGTCCCCACCACGTCCCCCGGCCCCCCCGTGTCCCGGCCCCTGCCCCCCGCCCCGTGTCCCCGATCCCATCCTGTCACAAACCTCCCACCCCCTGTCCCTCATCCCCAACCCGTCTGTCCCCATTCCCGATCCCATCCGCATTTTTTCCATCCCCATCGCCATCCCCGATTCCCATTCCCTTGTCCCCAGGCCGTCCCCGCGTCCCCAGTCCCAGCCCTGGCCCCGTTCCCATCCCCAGTCCTTCTCCCCAGTCCCCATTCCCTGTCCCCGTTCCTGTCCCCATTCCCATTCCCCTCCCCAATCCCGTTCCTGTCCCCAATTCCTTTCCCCACTCCCCATCCCCGTTCCCAATCCCAGTCCCCCCCAGTACCTGTCCCTCCGCTCCAGCCCCCGGCTCCTCCTGGCCTCCTGCCTCCTCTCCCTCTGCTGCCACAGCCGCCCCCGCCAGGGGACCGGGGCCACCCTGGGGGGGACGGGGGGGGAGTCAGCAGGGACCCCCAAACCCCCCCAGGATGCCCCAGACCCCCCCATGTCCCCCCAACACTCACCCGCCGCCGGTCACCTTCTCCGGGGTGTCACCTCTCAGGGACGAGCCCGGCTGCTCCTGAGGGGGGTAAAGGGGGTTTGGGGGGGCCCCAGGATTTGAGGGGGGGGGGGCAGGATTTGAGGGGGGGGGGGCCCAGCACAATCCTGTCACCTCGAGCTGGTGCTCCTCCTCCTCCTCCCCCGTCAGGCTGCCCTCGATGAAGTCCACTGGCTCGGGGTCACTGTCACCGGCTGTAGGGAAAGGGTGGGTGACACAGGGTGACACCGGTCCCCGGGGGGGGTGACACTGCCCCTGGGGTGGTGACAGGAGTCCCCAAGGGGTGACACCACCCCCTGGTGGGGGTGACAGAGATCCCCAAGGAGGCGACACCGGCCCCCAGGGGGGTGACAGAGGGTCCCCACCCCACTCACCTGCCCCACTGCGCTTCTCCCTGTGGTGCCGGGGCAGCTCCGAAAACTCATCCGTGGACTGAAATGGTGGAAAAGGGGGTGCAAGGGGGTGGGTGGAGGGAGGAATTTAAGGTGGGGGCCACCCCAAACCCCCTCATGCACCCCCAAGACCCACCCCCCCGCCCCGGCCCCCCAAACCCCCACCTCGTTGCCGGACCATCGCTTGCTGCCGCTGTCGACGCTGTTGAAGCCGGAGTCCAACCCCCCACGCTGCCGGAGGGGGCAGAGCTCATCCGCGAGGCTGGGAAGGGGGAAAACAGGGGTGAGGGAACCCCAAAAATCACCAGGGGAGGAATTTCCCCCCCACCACCACCTTTGACACCCCCCTTTACCACGTAGCGGGGGGCTGGGTCATGGTGGCAGCCTCGGCTTCGAGGTGGAGGTACTTGAAGATGTGGACTTTGCCCTTCAAGCAGATCTGGTGGGGGGTTCGGGGGGTGAGATGGGGGTTTTTGGGGTCCCCCCGAACCCCCCCCCCCCGAACCCCAACCCCCCCTGACCTGGGCGGGGGGTGACTGGAGGGGGTTGTTATCGGCCAGGATGATTTGGAGGTGCCGGAGACGCCGGTAGCAGCGGGGAATGGTGACCACTCGGTTGCAGGAGAAGTCGAGACGGACGAGGGGCAGCTCCGACAGCTCTGGGCGGGGAGGGGACATGGGGACATGGGGACCCCACCCACAAAGTGGGGGGCCCCCCCATGAACCCCCCCCAACTCACCTTCGGGCAACACAGTGAGCTGATTGCGGCGAAGATTGAGATCCCGCAGCGATTTCAACTGCCCCATACTGGCTGGTAGCGCCCGCAGCTCGTTACAACTGACATCCTGGGGGGGGAAGGGGTTAACGAAGCGAGGTGACAACAGCGGGGGTCAGTGACAAAAAGGATGGGGTCCTGGTGTTGTCACCCCCTCCCCTTCTTTGTGCTCACCAGCTGCCGCAGGGCTCCGAGCGCCCCGATGTTTTCGGGGAGCTGCGCCAGGCGGTTGTTGCTGGCGTTGAGGACGCGGAGGGGCAGGAGGCAGAGGCACGAAGGCAGGGAGCTCAGCTGGTTGCGGCTGCAGGCAGGGGACGGGCAGGGGATTAACCGGCAGGTGTCGGGAGGGGGCTGCAGGACCCCCCCAGCCTCCCCCCGGGGAAGGGCAGTACCTGAGGTCGAGGTGGGCGAGGGCCTGGAGGTTGGCGATGGCCGGGGAGACGCTGCGCAGGCAGTTGTGGTAGAGGCTGAGCCCCTCCAGGGACACCAGGCAACAGGCGGCCTCCGGGACCTCCCCGAAGCGGTTGCGGGACAGGTCTGCAGGGGAACAGGGGATGCGTGGGGACAGGGACACGTGGGGACCGGGACTGACAGGGACCAGTGATGCTCAAGGATGGGGGACCCTCGTGGACAGGGACTGATGGGGACAGGGGACACAGACCCTCAGGGATGGGAACCATCAGGGACAGGGACCATTAGTGACAATGATGGGGACCGGGGACCCTCAGGGCTGGGGACCAACAGGGACAACGGGGGACAGGGACCACCAACCACCACAAATGGGACGAGGACACCACAAACCATCAGGCACAGAGAACACCCCACATCCCGGCTCCCTCCCCGGTGCCGGGGGGGGGTCAGCCTGGGGCTGGGGGGACAACACAGGGTGCTCTAGTGTGACCTGAGTGTCCCCACCACAGCAGGGGACAGGGACCTCCTGGGTGTTAATAAACCACGAACGTGGGGCACCCCCACCCTTGAAAAGGGGTTGAAATTGGAGGGGTGTCAAGCCCTGAGCCCCCCTTTTTCAGGCTGTTTGGGGCGGGGGGGAACGCTGACAACACCCCAACCCTCCCGGAAGGAGAAGCTGAAGGGGAAGAGAGAACAATGGGGCAGCTCCCCCCTTCCCCCTTGAGGGGAAAAGGGACACACACACACACAGAGGGGTGCTGACCCCCCTCGGTGTTGGGAGGGGGAAACTGAGGCAGGCAGGACCGCCCGGACCAGGCGCTCCGGCTGGTCCCGCCCTGGCACCTTGTTTATCCGGCCTCCGGCAAACCTTTGGCTTCCGGGGAGGCGGCGGAACCCGCAGGGTGCCCCTGGAGGGGGGGAACCCCGTCCTACCTCCGTGGAGGGGTGTGGGGGGCAGTAAACCCCGTCCTACCCCTGCGGAGGGGTGTGGGGGGGAAACCCCTGTCCTACCCCCGTGGAGGCGGGGGGATTTAGGGCTCCCAGCCCCTTCTCAAAGGGTGGATTTGGGCCAAGGGACCCAGAGACGCTGGTGGCAGGGGAGGACACACATCTCTGGGCCCCATCCTGAGGAGGCTGGGGGGGCTGCGGTAGGACGTGGGGGGAGCTGGGCCCAGACTTTGGGGGCAGGAGGCACCGGGGACCCCCGGGAATGCAGAAAGCGGGGGGACCAGGCCCACTCCAGGGACCCCCAGGAACTGGGGGGGCTGTCGTTGTGGAGGAGGGAACCAGGCCCAGAGCCCCCGGCGGGGCAGAGAAGAGGCCAGGGGGGACAGGAGGCACCGGACACCCCCGGGAACGGGAAGGGGGGAGTCAGACCCCGTCACGGGGAGGCAGAAGGTACCGGGGACCCTCAAGAATGAGGCGGGGCTGCGGAGCCACGACCGCCCAGGGAGGGGGGACAGGGGACCCCACGAAGGGGCGTGGCTACGGGACGAGGGGGCGTGGTCTCACCGGCCTGCGTGGTGTCGCTGAGGTCCCAGCGCCGCGCCGCCGCCACCGGGAAGGCGCGCAGGCGGCGGCCGGCCAGACTGAGGGTACCGGAGGCCGCTGCTTCTTCCAGGGCGCGTTCCGTAGCCGTTCCTCCGGGCGGCGGCGATGGCGGCGGCGGCGGCAGCAGCAGCAGCGGCGGCGGCGGAGGCGGCAGGTCAGCCGTCAGGGTGCCCGCCTCGCCCGCCGCCATGGCGGGGTTCCCCCGGCGGAGGCGGAGCTCCGCTCGCCGCGGCCGCCACTGCGCGACTGAGCGGCCGGAAGCTGCCGCGCAGGGAGGCCACCGCCCCCCCGGGGGCGAGGACAGCCCCTCGGCCAATCAGAGCGGGAGGAGCGAGGGGAGGTGGCCAATCGGAGAGGGCGGTGCAATAGTTTTTGATGGATAGGAGGAAGACCAATCGTCTCCCAGCGGAGGCGGGATTGCTGGCTGGTCGCAGCCAATTCCAGTTTAGGGGCTGGAAAGGAGAGGGTTACGGCTCTCCACCAATCGCGAGCGAGAAGGCGGAGCTAGTATGCCTGTGGGGAGTTCGTGGACCCTGGACAGCCAATCGCATTTGAGGAGGCAGGAGCAAGGCACGTGATTGATATGTGGCCAACCAATCAAGCTTCGAGACCTGCAGGACAGGTGGTAAGAGGCGGCGGGCCAAAGGGCAGGGGCGGGGCATACCGCCTCCACCAATCACACCTGGAGGGAGAGAGGCCGATGGATGATTGACAGGCTGTCTTATGCATGGGAGGAGCAAGAGGGGGGAATCCCAGGCAGCCAATCAGAGGAAACATCACCTCACGGGAGGGCGGGCACTAGGGTGGGTGGGGGGAGAGAAAGAGACACCCCTCAGACAGCCAATCAGAGGCCGCATCACCTCAGCAGAGGGAGATTGACAGCCCTCCCAACCTATAGCAGTGAAGAATGGTGTGAGGAGAAGGCGGGCTCTGCTGGCAGCCAGGCTGAGATTCGACATGGCGGGCGCTGCCTGCCCCGAGGCCCTGCTGCCCCCGGGCCCTCTTCCCCCCCGGGGCCAGTGGGCTCGTCGCTGCTATTGCCGCCATCGACCGGCCCACAGGGAGCAGCAGGGACAGTGAGATCGATGGGGGGGGGGGGGGGTGTCCTTGTCACTGTCCCCATCCCCATTCCTGTCCCTGTGACTGTCCCCAAAGGCGCCCTGTCCCATTCTTGTCCCCATCCCTGTCCCCAGTGTCACCCCCACAGGTGCCCTGTGCCCATTCTTGTCCCCATCCTTGTCCCTCTCCTGCCTCCCCGCGCCCCTGGCCGTTCTTAAAGGAGCCGCGGGCTTTAAAGTGAGGGGGGGGCGGCTGTGACAGGGGGATTCCGAGCCACTGGGGTCACCCCCCTCGGGCCCCACCGTGGGGGGGGTCGCTCTGTGTCCGTCCTCCCCGAGAGAAAGGGGCGCTGGGGGGGGTAGGGAGGGGTCTGGCACCCCCCCTGCGACATGGCGTCACTCTCACCCTCCGTCTCTGCGCGCTTTAATTGCATATTGGCGGGGGGGGGAGGGATGTCCACAATATGGGGGAGGTCCCGGGGGGGCGTCTCAGGGGTTCCCCCGACATGGCCTCTTGCTGAGGTTGCCCAAAACCTGCTGCTGCTGCGGGCGGTAGGGGACGACGAAGGCCTCGGGGGGCAGCACGGCCCCCCCGTCTGCCCCCACCTGCCCCATCAGGATATAGCTGGAGCCTGGAAGAGATTTTGGGGGGTGTCAGGATATGAGGGGGGGGGCACAGAGATCCCTCCCACACACCCCCTCCTCCCTTCTGCACCCACCTTTCTTGAGGCCAGGGCAGAGGCGACAGGGCAGCTGGAGGCGCAGGGTGGCCCCTTTGGGGGGGTGGGGTACCCCCAGCCCCCCCGATTTGTAGAGGCCCAGGATGGAGACCACGGCCCAGCCCTGTTCCTGGGGGGGACCCCGCGACACCGACTTCACCGTCCCAGTCAGCACTGCCGGCACAGGGAGGGGTCAGACACCCCGAAACCGCGGTCATCCCCGCCCCGTTCCCCAGCTTTGGGGGGTCCTCAGCCACCCCCCTCCTGTACCTCCACTTTGGACCTTTGGGGGGTCCTCAGTCATCCTCCTCCCTGTCCCCCCACCTTTGGGGGATTCCTCAGCCATCCTCCTCCTTGTACCCCCATTTTAGGGGGGGTCCTCAGGCATCTCCCTCCCTGTACCCCTATTTTGGGGGCTCCTCAGCCATCCCTTTACCCCATCTTTGCGGGGTCCTCAGCCTTCTTCCTCCTCATACTGCCACTTTGGGGGGTCCTCAAGCATCCCCCCTCCCCATACCACATTTTTGGGGGGGTCCTCGGCCATCCCCCCTCCCTGTACCCCCATTTTGGGGTATTCTCAGCCATCCCTGTAACCCATCTTTGGGTGTTCCTCAGCCATGTCCCCCCATACCCCATTTTTAGGGGCTCTCCAGCCACCCCCCTCCCCACCCCCCAATTTTTGGGGGTCCTCAACCTCTTCCCCCGCCCCCAACCCCCCCATTTTGGGGGGGGTGGGTGGGGTGTCCTCACCGAAATCGCTGCCGCAGAAGTTGCTCTGCAATGTCCCGACCCGCCGGCATCGCTGAGGGCAGGGGGTGGCGGTGACGGGGATGGCAGTGGCAGCCGGTGTCACTGTTTTCGGCCCGGGGGGAGCTTTCCCCTTCCCACCCCCTTTGGTTTTGGGGTTCGGGGGGTCGGTGCTGGGGGCGGGGGCAGGAGGGGCGTCCCGGTTGCGCAGGGTGTAGGTGGCGGAGAAGCCGTCGGCCGTCACGCTCAGGTCCGAGACGAACTGAACCAGCAGCTCATGGCTGGAGGAGAGGATGGGGCTGGGGGGGGAAACGGGGGGGTCAGGAAGGGCTTTTGGGGGGTCAGGTGGGGTTTAGGGGGTGCAGGAGGGGTTTGGGGGTCAGGAGGAGGTTTGGGGGGGTCCAGAGGGGTTTGGGGGAGTTCAGAGGGGGAAAATGGGGGGGGCAGGAGAGGGTTTGGGGGGTTAGGAGGGAATTTGGGGGGGTCAGGAGGGGTTGGGGGGGATTACAGATAGGTTTGGAGGGGCAGGAGGAGTTTGGGGGGGGCAGGAGAGGTTTGAGGGGTCTGGGGGGGAGAAACGGGGGGATCGGGAGTTTGGAGGGGTCATGCTGGGTTTTGGGGGTTTCAGGAGGGGGTTTGGGAGCTCAAGAGGGTTTAGAGGGGCTCAGGATGGGGTTGGGGGGGCTCAGGAGGAGTTTTGGGGGGATCAGGAGGGGGTTGGGGGCTCAGAAGAGGTTTGGGGGGGTCAGGAGGGGTTTTGGGGCATTTAAGGGAGTATTTGGGGGGGTTGAGGAGGGTATTGGGGGTCACAGAAGGGGTTTGGGGGGGTCAGGAGGGGTTTTGGGGGAATCAGGATGAATTTGGGGCATCAGGAAGCGTTTGGGGGGAGAGGTCAGGATGATTTGGGGGGGTCAGGCTGGTTTTATGGGGGTTCAGGCAGGTTTGGGCTGGTTCAGTCTGGTTTTGGGGGGGGCAGGATGGTTTTGGGGGGGATCAGGCTGTTTTTTCAGGGAATCAGGCAGCTTTTGGGGGGCAGTCAGTCGGATTGCGGGGGGGCTCATCCCGACTTTGGGGGGGTCCAGGCTGATTTTAGGGTGGGATCGGGCTGATTTGGGGGGAGTCAGGCTGATTTTCAGGAGGACCAGGCTGCTTTTTCAGGGAATCCAGCAGCTTTGGGGGGATCAGGGAGCTTTGGGGGGGTCAGTCATGTTGGGGGGGGCTCAGCCTGATTTTGGGGGGGGGCTCAGGCCAATTCTTGGTGGGTCCAGGCTGATTTTAGGGGGGATCAGGATGAACTGGGGGGGGGTCCAGGCTGTTTTTTGGGAGGACCAGGCTGTTTTTTCAGGGAATCAGGCAGCTTTGGGGTGGGTTAGGCAGCTTTGGGGGGGTCAGCCTGATTTTGGGGGGGCTCAGGCCAATTTTGTGGGGGTCCGGGATGATTTTAGGGGAGGAGCAGGATGATTTTTGAGGGGTCCAGGCTGTTTTTAGAGAGGATCAGGCTTTTTTTTCAGGGAATCGGGCATCTTTTGGGGGGATCAGGCAGTTTTAGGGGGATCCAGACAGATTTGGGGAGGGTCAGTCAGATTTGGGGGTGTGTCGTGTCCCCCCCCCGCGATGTGGGGGTGTCTCACCCGGGGGTCTCCTCCCCGCAGAACTTCCCCAACCTCCGGGCGTCGTCCGTCGCCCCCCCCTCGAAAACAGCCACGTAGTCGTAGCGGCAGTGAGCGTCCCGCTCCACGTCGAACTTCCCGAACCTCAGCTCAATCACCTTCGGGGGACACAAAACCCCCCCAAAATCAGCCCTAAGACACACCCCCAAACCCTGAGGACCCCCCCCCCAGACCCCCTCAGACCCCCCCCCAAACCTTGTCCGGGGGGGCCACGATGTGCCAAGAGCAGCTGATCCCGGGGGGATAATTCTCCTCCGGCCAATTCGGGGTCTTCAGGCTGCCTTGGGGTTTCTCCAGCCGCCCCCCACAATATTGGTGTTCTGGGGGGGGAATCAGATTTTAGGGGGGGACACACAATGTGACACCCCCCCTCAGTTTTCCCGCACCGCCGGCATCTCCTCTCTCGCTCAGACCCCCCCGAAATGTGGCCGTAGGGGGGCAGGGTATGGCTTCTTCCCCCCCCGCCCCTTCAACCACAACCCCCAAAAAAAGAATAATTACGGGGGGGGGCGATGCCAAAAACCACCCGAGGAGGAGAAGGAGGAAGGAAAAGCAGGGGGGAGGGACTCCTGGGGTGCGAGACCCCCCCCCCGGGGGTTGTTTTTATATATTTGGGGGGGGGGGGGGGGGGGGGTCATACTCACCGTCAAAATAGTGCCAGGACTCCCCGAAAAAATGGGGTTTATTATTAACCCCCGAACGCCGCCGTCCGTGGGGGGGCCCTGCAAAAGGTCCTGAGGGTTGGGCTGGGTCGGGGGGGGGCATGGAGTTTTTTTGGGGAGGGCTACGGGGGCTTTGGGGGGGGCATGGAGTTTGGGAGGGGCGCTGTGGGGGTTTTGAGGGGCTCCATGGGGGTTTTGGGGGGCTCTGGGGGTTTTGGGGGCTATAGGGGTTTTGGGGGGCTCCGTGGGAGTTTGGGGGGGCTATGGGGGTTTTGGAGAGGCTGGAGATTTGGGGGAGGGGCGGGGGGGTTTGGGGGGCTCCGTGGGGGTTTTTGGGGTGTCCATAGGCTTTTAGGAGCCGTAGGGGTTTTAGGGGGCTCAGTAGGGGGTTTGGGGGGGGGTCACTGGCTTTGGGGGTTATGGAGGTTTTGGGGGGGCTCCATGGGGTTTTAGGGGCCATAGGTGTTTTTGGGGGGGTTCATGGGAGATTGGGAGGAGTCTGGGGGGTTTGGGGGGGACAGTATGAAGTTGGGGGGGGCAGCCATGGGGTTTTGGGGCGTGGCTATGGGATTGGGGGGGTCCATAGGGGTGTTTAGGGGGGTCCATGGGGGGGTTAGGTGCCTTCGTGGGTGTTTAGGGGGACATTATGGTATTGGGGGGGGTCCTGGGGGTCTCCAGGTGTGTCTGGGGAGTCCATGGGGGTTTTGGGGGGTTCTGGGGTATCCGGGTGGTTTGGGGAGTCTCCAGGTGTGTTCTGGGGGGGTCTATGGGGTTTTGGGGGTCTCCAGGTGTGTTCTGGGAGATCCGTGGGGTTTTGGGGGGTCTCCAAGGGGTTTGGGGGGTTTTGGGGGTCTCCAGGTATGTTATGGGGGGTGTCCGTGGGGTTTTGGGGGGGGTTATGAGGTTTCTGGGTTTTTTTTGGGGGTTCTGTGGGGTCCATGGGCGTTTGGGGGTTCTGGGGGGTCTCCACGTGGTTCCGGGGGGGTCCCTCCTGTCTGCCGGCGGCGCTGCCCCCCCCGTACCCCATCTCACCGTGGGCGGGCGGGCGCCCGGCGCTGAACCAGAGCAGGAACCCCCGGCCCGCGGTGCCGCCGTCACTCTCCATCCGCAGCCGCAGCCGGTTGCCCGCGGCCACCAGCGGCCCCGGCCGGAAGGTGCCACAGAAGCGGCCCAAGAGCGGAGCCCCCGGCCCGTGGCCACCGAACACCCAGAGCGCGTCGAAGCGGCACAGGGCGTCCGGCTCCAGGTCGAAGACGCGGAAGGAGAGGGTCACCACCTGGCCCTCGGGGACCTGGGGACACGGGGACACGGGGTGAGTGTCACCTCCTGGACATGGGGACACGGGGACATCAGGGGACACGGGGTGAGTGTCACCACCTGGACACGGGGACACGGGGACATCAGGGGACACGGGGTGAGTGTCACCACCTGGACACGGGGACACGGGGACATCAGGGGACACGGGGTGAGTGTCACCATCTGGCCCTTGGGGACATGGGGACATCAGGGGACACGGGGTGAGTGTCACCACCTGGCCCTTGGGGACACGGGGACATCAGGGGACACGGGGTGAGTGTCATCACCTGGACATGGGGACACGGGGACATCAGGGGACACGGGGTGAGTGTCACCACCTGGCCCTTGGGGACACGGGGACATCAGGGGACACAGGGTGAGTGTCACCACCTGGCCCTTGGGGACACGGGGTCACTGTCCCCACCTGGTCCTTGGGGACCTGGGGGACACGGGGACGGGGGGGACATGGGGACAGCGAGCATCACCCCTGGGGACACGAGGGCATCGGGGTGAGTGTCACAGCCTGGCCCTTAGGGACGTGGGGACAGCGGGGGGGGTGTTGGGGTGCAGTGCTTTGGGGTGCTGGGGGGCAATGGGGTGCGGGGGGGTGGTGGGGTGCCCGGGGTGGTATTTGGGGGTGTCCGTACCGTCATGGCCCAGGTGCAGTTGCTGCTGGGGGGGGTAGTGGCAGGGTTTGGAGGTTCCCAGGGGGGTGTTGGGGTGCCGGGGGGGGGGTTGGGGTGCCCGGGGAGGGTATTTTGGGGGTGTCCGTACCGTGATGGTCCAGGTGCAGTTGCTGTGGGGGGGGTAGTGGTGGGGGAAGCCCTCGCTGGCCACGTACCCCGACTCCCCGCGGTGGTCCCCCCCGCACGGGAACACCGGCCTGGGGGGGGAAACAGGGGGGTCAGGGGGGGGCATGGACCGGGGGCGGGACGGGGGGGGGCGTCGGGAGGGGCCAATCGCGGGGAGGACCCGATCCCGGGGGGGGCACAGACACATGGTGGGTCCCAGGCTGGGGGGAGGCCGGTCCGGGTGGGGGTAACAGAGTCGTGGGGGCCCAGACCTGGGGGGATGGCGGACACGGGGGGGGTCTCGGTGCCGGGGGGGGGTTCCGGTCCCTAGGGAGGGTGGGGGAATCCCGGTCCTGGGGGGGCTCCCGGACCCCTGGCGTTGTCAGTCCGGGGGGGAGGGTGTCCCCGTCCCGGGGGGAAGGATCCCAGACCGAGGGGGTCCCGGGGGGCTGTCCCAGGCTGGGGGGGGGCCGAGCCCAGCGGGGGTCCCAGTTACCGCGGGGGGTGTCCCGGACTGGGGGGGGGCCCATACCGAGAGGGGGGTCCCAGTCCCGGGGGGGTCCCGGGCCTGAGGGGGGGTCCCAGACCGTGGGGGTCCCGGACCAGGGGTTGTCCCGGCCGCGGGGAGGGGGTTGTCAGTCCCGGGGAGGGGTGTCCCAGACTGAGGAGGTCCCGTGGGGGGGGCTCACGGCCGGGGTGGGGTGTCCCGGTCCCGGGGGTGTCCCAGACCCCGGGGGGGGCTCCGGGCCGAGGAGGGTCCCGGCCCCGAGAGCGGGGGGGCCCGATCGCGGGGGGTCCCAAACCGGGGCGGGGGGGTGCCGTTACCGGGTGTTGTTGGGGCGGGCGGTGGGGGGGGGCGCCTGCCCCGCGGCGGGGGGGCCCAGGGCCGCCAGCAGCAGCAGCAGCGGGAGCGGCGGGGCCGGGAGGCGGCTCATGGCGCGGCCGGACGGGGCGAGTGGAGCCGGGGGGGCCCGAGCCCCCGGGGGGGGGGAAAAGGCGGGGGGGCGGGAGGGGCGGAGCCTGCGCCAAGCCACGCCCCCAAGGGGGCGTCGATTTTGACCACACCCACCCGAGCGCTGGATTGGCGGGGAAGGGGCGGGGTCTCCACAAACCACGCCCCCACCAGCGATGCCCCTATAAGGAAAGAGGCGGGGTTTCCGTAAACCACGCGCATAGGCAGCGTTGCCCTGTAAGGAGGGGGCGGAGCACCGATAGGGGCGGGGCTTTCGTAACCCACGCCTCCTGCGTGCCCTATTGGAGAAGGGGCTGGGCCGCCGTGGGGGCGTGTCTTCCCCGCCCGCCATGCATAGAGAAGGGGCGGGGCCAGCAATGGGGGCGTGACTCTCGCGGCACCCTGTAGGGACGGGGCGGGGCACAGAGAGGCCCCGCCCCAGTGGGGGGGTCGAGCCGCGGTGGGCGTGGCCTCCGGCTGCCAAGCTGGAGTGGGCGGGGCGCGGCGGTGACGTCCTGATGACGTGGCGGCACGGGCGGGGCGCGGCACGTGCAGGGAAACGGAGGCGGCACCACCTTGGCGGGGGGGGGGGGCGCCCCCTTTAATGAGGGCTTTCTCTTTAATTAGTGGCCTTCACCCTTTAATTAGGGGATCCCCTTCATTAAGTGGGGGTCCCCCTTAATTCCCCCCCTCGGACACACTCACGCACACGCGGGGGGGGGGCTGACAGCAGCTCGGGGACCCCCCACCCCCACATGGGATGACCCCACTCAGCACCTTGCGGGGGGGCAGCTCCGATTGTCCATGGGGGGAGGAGGGGGTGGGGGGTCCTCCGGTATCCCCTCACCCCCCGCGGCGCTGCGTCCCGTCCCCCCCCAGCCCCCCCCCCCTAAGCCGGGGGGCCTCGTGCCTTGAGGTCGGGGGCCGAGTGCTGCCGGCGGGGGGGGGCGGGGGAGGGGGGAGGGGTGGGCTGGCGGTGGGGGAGGGGCGCCCCCCCATCCAGTGACCCCCTCCGGGGGCGCCCCGAGCTGGGGGGGGGGTGGGTGTGCGTGGGGGGGGCATTTTGGGGGGTGTCGCCCCCCCAAGCCAGGCGGTGCTGGGGGTTGCTCTTGAAGGGGAAGCGCAGTTTGCAGTCCTGGGGCGGGGGGGAAGGGGTGAAGCGAGGGGAGCGGCGGGGGGGGGTGAGGGGGTGGGGGGGGGGGCCTCCCCCACCCCCCCCAGCTGCTAAACGGGCCTGTTCCTGCCGCAGCCAGCGCAGCCGCCCCCGCCGGAAAACAGGGTCCTGCTCCATCAGCCGGCAGAGCCGCGCCGCCGCCGCCGCCGAGGAGGAGGAAGATGATGGGGACCCCCCCGCCCCCCCAGCGCTGGAGGCCGGGGGGGGCTCCTGAGGGGGGGGCTCCTGGGGGGAGGCGGGATCTGTGTCCTCGTCCTGTAGGGGGGAAAGGGGAGGGGGTGGGGTGGAGGGTGGCACTCGGGGGTCCCAGGGAGCTGTGGGGGGGTTGGGGGGGGCTCACCTGGGGGTCTCGTGGGGCTGGCTGTGGGAGGGTTGGGGGGGGCTCATTTGGGGGTCCCAGGCAGCTGAGGGGGGGGAGGCTGTGGGACAAAGGGGGAACATCTGGGGGTCCCAGGGGGCTGAGGTGTGGGGAGGGGCAACACTTGGGGGTCCCAGGGGGCTGGGAATGGGTCTGGAGAGGGGTTGGGGGGGGCTGTGGGGCAGGGAAGATGCATATTAGGGGCCCAGGGGGCTGCGCGGGGCAGGCAGGACCCACCCCAGGGATCTATGGGGCAGGCAGGACCCACCCCAGGCTCCCACGGGGTGACATGGGATGGGCAGGACCCACACCCGGCTCCCACGGGCCACCCTGCGGCACGCCGTGGGGCAGGCTATGGGGCAGGCTATGGGGCAGCGCCCCCCTCACCGGCGGCAGCGGGATGACGCGCTCCATCTGCCCCACGCGGTGCCGCAGGGCCCGGATCTGCCGCTCCTTGAGGCTGTTCTGTCGCGTCACCTCCCGCAGGGTCCCCGCCAGCTTGGCCAGGTGCTCCCGCAGCCCCGCCACCTCGCCGGTGACGTCCCCGCCGTCGTCCTCCTCGCCTCCGCCCACCGTGGCCCACACGTCCCGTGCCACCGCGCGCCAGCTGTCCCCTTCCTCGGGGTCCCGCTGGCCGTAGCGCCGGCAAAGCTCCTTCATCTTGAGGACGCTCATGGCCTCCACCTCGCCCCGCGCCTGGCGGAAGCCCCTCAGGGCCACCTCGTAACAAACCTCCTTCACCGCCTGCGCCTTCAGCTCCGCCAACGTCACCCGCGGGGGGTCATCGGTGGTGGCCGCCGCGTCCCCCCCCCGGCGGCGCTGGGGGATCTGGTAAACGCGAAGGGGCTCGCGGCGCTTGGGGTGGGGGAGGCCGCAGCGGCGGAGGACGGAGCGGACGGTGGCAGCCGGGAGGGTTTGGCGCAGGGAGGAGATGAGGCGCCAGCCGGCCTCGCACCAGCGCTGGGCCGGGTCGGTGGCCTCCGTCTGCTGGGGGGGGGACACAAGGGGACACGGTGGGGACGCGGGGGAGACGGGGTGGGGACAGGGGGACGGGTTTGGAAGGTGGGAAATGGGCTGGGGGGTGGCTTGGGGACAACTAGAGGGACCCAGGGGACACCCAGGGACGTGTAGGGGACGGCGGGGACACTGAGGGGACGCCCTGGGGACCCAGGGGACACCCAGGACCACTGAGGGGACGTGGTGGGGACATGAGGGGGGCGGGGTGGGGATGGGGGGACTGGTCTGGGGACAACTAGGGGGACTCAAGGGACACCCAGGGCAGAGCTCAGGCACCCAGGGGACATTTGGGGACACCCAGAGGACCCAGGGCCACTGAGGGTCATGGCGGGGACATGGGGGGACATGTTTGGGGGGCAGGGGATGGGATGGGATGGGATGGGGGGTGGCTTGGGGACAACTGGGGGGACCCAGGGGACACCCAGGGAGGGGTTCAGGCACCCAGGGGACGCCTGGGGCCACAGAGGGGACAGCCGGGGACACGGTAGGGACAGGGGGGACGGGAGGGGGGGGCAGCCTGGGGACATCTCGGGGACCCGGAGACCATCTGGGCCACCCTGGGGACACCCGGGGACACCCTCACCCCCCGCTGCTGCTCCAGCCGCCCATCGGCCTCTTCCTTCTCCCGCCGGAACTGGTTCTCCAGGTCCTGCAGCCTGGGGGGGGGACACGGCGTCAGCCCCCCCCCGAGTGTCCCCAGACGTCCCCCAGCGTCCCCGGAGTCCCACCTCTTCTCCATCTCCAGGCGCATGTCGATGCCCTGCTGCTCCAGCAGCTCGCGCTGCGCCAGGTTCCAGTCGGGGGGGTCCCCGGGGGGGTCCCCGTCGCGGGGGGGGGTCCCTGTCCCCGTCCCCGGGGGGGCCCCGCTCCCGCTGCCGCCGCGTCTGCTCGGGGTGCGTGAAGCGGAAAACGTGGGTCTTCCCCAAAACCAGCCGCTGCCCTGGGGGGGGGGGACACGGGGGGTCGGGGGGGGGAAATAGGAACGGGGGAAACAGGGATTTGGGGGGTTGGGGGAGGAAAAATAGGAATTTGGGGGGGGGAAATGGGGAGGAAGCGGGGATTTGGGGGAATTTGGTGGGGAAATAGGGGAAAAATAGGGGTTTGGGGGGAAAGATGGGGGGAAAAATGGGGGAAAATGGTGATTCAAGAGCGTTTGAGGGGAAAAATGGGAATTTGTTGGAGAAAGGGGGAGGAAATGGGGATTTGGGGGGGGGAATAGGGGGTTGGGGGGAAAATGGGGATTTGGGGAAAGGGGGAAATGGGGATTTCGGGGGAAATGGACATTTTTGGGGGGAAAAACGGGGATTCGGAGGGAAAAACCAGGGTGACACGGGCACTTGGGTGGGATTTATGGGGGGACACAGGGTTTTGGGGGGAATCGGGGGGGCACACAGGGATTGGGGGGGAAAAGGGGATTTGAGGGGGGGTTGGGGGGACACAGGGGGCTCTGGGGGGGTCAGGAGGATTTGGGGGGGGGGTCAGGGGTGTCGGGGGGGTCCCTACCGGATTTGAGGACCACGGGCTCCGTCACCTGCTTCCCGTTGACGTAGGTCTCGGCCCCCTCGCACGGCTCCAGCGTCACCACCACTTTTTTGGGGGGGGGCAACAAGGGTTGGGGGGGGGGGGGGGTCACCCCACTGATAACAGGGGGGGGGACCCCAAATCCCACCCCCAAAAATAACACCCCCCCCTCCCCCCCAAGGACCCCTCTCCCTGCGGCGCGGGGGGGAGCGGTACCTGGGGGGGCCGGCGGTGACCTGCTCCAGTGCCAGCATTTGGGGGGGGGGGGCAAAATATGAATTAAGGGGTGCAAAGCGGGGAGAGAGGAGAAATGGGGGGGCACCCCAAAATCTGGTGCCCCCCCCCGTTAATGGCCTACCCTCGCCCGAGGGGTGGGGGCAGCTGCGGAAGAGACAGTGCTGCCCCCCGATGAAGGGCCCCGACAGCTTGATGTCCACGTCCCCTTGGCCCACTCTGGGGGGGCGAAAAAACAAATTGGGGAGGGGGGGGGCACAGGGATTTTGGGGGGAGGCCCCATAGATGTGAAGGGGCCCCCAGAGGGTTTTGGGGGGGGGGTTCTCCCGGGGTTTCGCCCCCCCTCACCTGGTGACGCCGTCCTTGATGTAGTAGAGGAGGCACTCGGACATCAGCGGGTCCTCGTTGAGGTTCACCAAGTGGGGGGTCTTTTTTTTGGGGGGGGGCACCCCAAAAATAAAGAGTTAGGGGTCAGCGGGGGGGCATATAAGGTTTTGTGGGGG
>NC_133928.1:0-28983 GCF_964199755.1 Larus michahellis | reverse complement strand
CCCAAAAGATATATGGGGGGGATTAAGGTCCTCCCCCCCCGAACTCCTGGGTCCCCTCGCGGCACCCACAGCCCCCCCTCCCCGAACTCCTGGGTTCCCCGTTTCCCCCCCCCCCCTACCCCCGAACTCCTGGGTCCCCCCCCAGCACCCACAGCCCCCCCAAACTTCCTGTCCCCCCCCCGGATCCCTCCCTTTGGTGCTGGGGGGTTGGGGGGGGGGGGGGGGCCGGGCCACGCTGGCAGCGGCCGCCGCGTTTTTCTCCCTTTTTTGTCCCTCGGCGGCGCCCGTCGCGCCCGAAGGGGCGGGGCCACGCGGCGGGGGGCGGGGCCAGACGCGAAACCCCGCCCCCTTCCCCCGAACGCCTGGGTCCCCTCAGCGCGGTTTGGGCGGGAAATGCCGCTCCCCCCCCCCCGCGCCGCGCCGCGCGCCACCGCCCTATCGCGATACCGTGATGTTGGCGAAGGTCTTCCCCGGGGCGGCGGCCCAGACGGCGGGGGTGTCGCGATAGCCGACGATGGCGGCGTCCTGGCAGGTGCCATCGGCCAGCAGCGTCTCCACGTAGGGCGCCCACCCGCTCATGGCGGCCGGCGGAGGGGGCGGAGCCTCCGCGGAGGAGGGGGCGTGGCCTGGCGGGGCGGGGTGGGGGGGGCGGCGGCGCCTGCGCGGTGGCGGCGAGCGGAGGGCGGCGGCGCGGCGCCGGCGGCGGCGCTTTCATAGGGGAGCGCGGGTGGGCGTGGCCGGGAAGGGGGCGGGGTTTGGGGGCGTTCGGGCGGAGCCGGGCGGGGTTTAGGGGAGGAGGGGAGGGGTTTGGCGGAAGGGGGCGGGGTTTCTGGGTGGAGTGGGCGGGGTTTAGGCGGAAGGGGCGTGGCTTTGGGAGGGAGAGGGAACGCCCACGGGTGGCGCGCGCGCCGGCCGCCGACATTAGGGGGAAGCGGGGGGGGGGGGGGGGGGAGGGGGGCTCGTTATCGCGACCCCCCCCCCATCATGAGCCCCCCCCCTTATCGTGACACCCTCCCCCTTATCGTGACATACACCCCCTCCCCCGTTACTCTGACCTCTGCCAAGGGAGGCTGTGGCACCCCCCCCCCCCCCAGAAGCTTCCGCCTGGGGATCGCCGACACCCCACACCCCCCCCCCAAATTAGGGGTGTTGGGGGGGGGGGGTCCCAGGGCTTGAGAGGGGCCCGGGTGGGGGGAGCGCCCTGAAGTGGGGGAGGGCGTAGTCTGGGGGGGGGGGGTGGTCTTGGGGGGTTGGGGGAGTCCGGGGGGGGAGGGCAGCGAGGTAGAGGAAGTCTCAGGCCTTGGGGGGGGCCCCGCTGTGGGGGAGCACCCCGAAATTGGGGGGGTCTTGGGGGGGGGGGTTTGAGTGTGTCCTCGTGGGGGTGGAGGGTCCTGGGGGGGGGGGGTTGTGGGTTGGAGGGGGGGGGTCGTGAGGGTCCCGGGGGGTGGAGGGGGGTCTTGGAGGGGGCGAGGGGATCCGGGGGGGGGGGGGGGAGGGATCGGGCGGGGGGTTGGGGGGGTCCTGGAGGGCGGGGGGGGCATTGGGAGGGTCCTGAGGGGGGGTTGGGGGGGTCGGGGGGTGGTTGGGGGGGTCCCAAGTGGGTCGGGGGGGGGGGGGTGTGCGCGCAAGGGCAACCCCCCCCCCCCCCCGGTGTCTCGCGCTCTCCCGCGCTCGGGGCCCGTTTGACTCAGCCCCGGGCGGATTTTCCGGGGGGGGGGGGGAGCGGGGGGGGGAGGGGCGGCGGTTTCACTTCCTGCCCCGAGGGGGCGGGGGGGGGGGAGGGGGGAGGAGGGACCCCGGCGTCCGGGAGGGGACTCGGGCGTCCGGCTGCGCCCCCCCCCCCCCCCCGGGGTATTGTGGGTAATGGAGGGGGGGCCGCGACCCCCAAGGGCCGGGTCGGGGCCGGGGTCGGGGTCGGGGGGGGGGTGTGTGTGCAGAGGGGCCGCCCCTCCCCCCCCCACACCCCCCCCCGAGGCGTCCGGGCCCCTCCCCCCCCTTCCCCCGCCGCAGCGAAACTTCCCCGGGAAGTGGTCAGAGCCGCCCATCCCCCCCCGGCCCCTATGGGGCCCATAGGACCCATCCGCCCCCCGCCCCCCCCCGTGCCCCATAGATTGGAGCCTTCTCCCCCCCACACACCACGGGCCCCATAGGGCTGATTCCCCCACACACACACACACCCCCCCCAAGTCCCCCATAAGTCCGACAGGACCACCCCTCCCTTGTCCCCTATGGGCCCTATGGGGTAGGTCACCCTCCTGCGGGCCCCATAGGGCTGACCCCCCCCCCCCCCCGCCAGTGCCCTACAGGTCCCATAGGACCGATCCCCCCGCCCAGCCCCTACGGCCCCATAGGACCAATCTCCCCCGTCCCCTATGGGCCCTATAGGGTAGATCCACCCCCATCCCCTATATGTCTCAATAGGGCTGAAAACCCCCAGTCTCTGGGCTCTATAGGGGTACCCCCCCCCCCCCAATGGGCCCTATAGGGGTAAATCCCCCCCCCAGCCCCTATGGCTCCCCATAGGGCCGTTGCTGCTCCCCCGCAGAGCCGCCAGGGGGCGCCCCCAACCCCGCGGGGGACCCGCAGGCGTCCGGGTGCCCCCCCCCAAAACGGGACCGGGGGGGGGGGGCGGGAGGGAGGACCCAGGCGTCCGGGTGCCCCCCCACCCCCCCCCAAAAAAAGGGGAGCGAGGCGTCCCGGGTGCCCCCCCCCCCCCCCCCAAAAATGGGACCCAGGAGTCCGGGGGGGGACACGGACACCCCCCCCCCCCCCCCAAGGCCGCCCGGGCGGGTCTCGTGTTACCGTGTCCTTTCCTCGAGACCTTTGGGGGGGCTAAAAATAGCCGCGGGGGGGGGGGGGGGGCGGGGGGGGAGGGGACACCCAGGGGTCCGTCGCCAAGTGCCACCCGGCCCCGGACGCCGGGTCCCCCCCGCGGGGGGGTGTGTGTGACCCCCCCCGGACACCGGGGGCCCGAATTGTCCCCGGTCCCTTGCGGGGCGGGGGGGGGGGGGGGGAAATGGGCATAAATAGCCCTTGGGGACCCCCCGGGGCGGGGAAGGGTCCCAGGCAGAGCCAACAGCAAGTGAGGGGGGACCGGGCGCCTATAGAAGGGGGGGGTCCCCAGACACCTGGGTCCCCTATAGAACGGGGGGGCAAGGGGGCGGGGGGGTCCCCGGACGGCTGGGTCCCCTATAGAAAGGGGGGGGGCCAAGGGACGGGGGGGTCCCCGGACGGCTGGGTCCCCTATAGAAAGGGGGGGGTCCCCGGACAGCTGGGTCCCCTATAGAACGGGGGGGCAAGGGGCGGGGGGGTCCCCAGAGAGCTGGGTCCCCTATAGAAAGGGGGGGGGCCAAGGGACGGGGGGGGTCCCCGGACGGCTGGGTCCCCTATAGAAAGGGGGGGGCCCAAGGGACGGGGGGGTCCCCGGACGGCTGGGTCCCCTATAGAAAGGGGGGGGGGTCCCGGGACAGCTGGGTCCCCTATAGAACGGGGGGACAAGGGGCGGGGGGGTCCCCAGAGAGCTGGGTCCCCTATAGAAAGGGGGGGGGGTCCCCGGACGCCTGGGTCCCCTATAGAAAGGGGGGGGGCCAAGGGACGGGGGGGTCCCCGGACGGCTGGGTCCCCTATAGAAAGGGGGGGGTCCCCGGACAGCTGGGTGTCCCCCCCCCGGACGCCTGGTCCCCCCGTGGGATGGGGGGACGTGGGGTCGCATGAGGGTCCCCGGGCGCCCGGGTCCCCTCTGGAGCCTGGGGGGGGGCGGGGGGGTTCCCCCAGTTGCCTGGGTCCCCCCAGCCGTGACCCCCCCCCGGCGCCCCCCCCCAGCCATGTCCATCCAGAAGATCGTGGCCAGGGAGATCCTGGATTCCCGGGGGAACCCCACGGTGGAGGTGGACCTGCAGACGGACAAGGGTGCGGGGGGACACGGGGGCGGGGGGCACGGCGGGGGGGGACCACTGGGGGACGCGGTGGGACTTGGAGGTTGGGGGGGGTGTTGGGGACAGAGGGGGACGGAGGGGGGGACATTGGGACCGGGGGGACACGGGGACGTGGTGGGACTCCAGCGTCGCGGGGGGGGTGTTGGGGGAGGGGGGGGGGGACACACGGGGGGGGACGTGGGGAGATGGGACGGGGGGACACGGGGGGGGACACAGGGGGGACGGAGGGACACGCGGGGACGTGGCGGGACCTCGAGGTTGTGGTGGGACGTGACGGGAGCTGACGGGGAGCTGGGGCCCTCGGGGGCCGGGGGGGGACACTGGGGCCGGGGGGGGGACACTGACAGTCCCCTGTGTCGTGTCCCCCCCCCAGGGCGCTTCCGGGCCGCCGTCCCCAGCGGAGCCTCCACCGGGATCCCACGAGGCCTGGAGCTCGGGACGGGGACAAGAGCCGGTACCTGGGCAAAGGTGGGACACGGGGGGGGGGACAATGGCGGGGGGGACAATGGCAGGGGGGACAATGGGGGGCTGGACATGACCGCGGCCCCCCAACTCCAACCGAAGACCCCAACGACTCCCCCAGGACCCTGCAGACCCCAACTGGGACCCCCCCCCCCGCCCAAGATCCACCAACCCCCCCCAGGACCCAGCCAGGACCCCCAAGACCCCCCCAGGACCCACCTGGGACCCCAAAGACCCATTGACCCCCCCCCCAAGACCCACCCCAAGCCCCAAGAACGCCCCCAACCCCCCCACCCCCAGCCCCCTCCCACCCCACCCAGTGTCCCCCCCCCATTGGGGGGGTCAGAGGTTGTGCCCCTGAGCCCCCCCCGCGATGTCCCCCAGGTGTGCTGAAGGCTGTGGAGCACATCAACAAGACCATCGGCCCGGCCCTGGTGGAGAAAGGTGCGTGTGGGTCCTGGGGGGGGCAGTTGGGGGGGGGAGGGGTTGCTCGGGGGTCTGACCCCCAACCCCTGACCCACACCATCCCAATTCCACCCACCCCCCCCCCCCCAGAAAATCAGCGTGGTGGAGCAGGAGAAGATCGACAAGCTCATGATCGACATGGACGGCACCGAGAAATAAATGTGAGCCCCCCCCCCACCCCCCCCCCCCCAAAACCTGCCCCCTCCCCCCACCCCGCACACCTGGGTCCCCTCCGCCTCACCCCCCCCCCCCCTTGTATTCACACACACCCCCCCCCGCCAGCCAAATTTGGGGCAAACGCCATCCTGGGGTGTCGCTGGCCGTCTGCAAAGCGGGCGCGCCGAGAAGGGCGTCCCGCTCTACCGGCACATCGCCGACCTCGCCGGCAACGCCGACCTCGTCCTGCCCGTGCCGGTACCCGCCCGGGCACCTGGGGGGCGGCGGGGGGGGGGGATTTGGCCGGGGAGGGCCCAGGTGGGTTTTGGGGTTCTTTTTGGGAGGGGGGGGGGGGGGGGTTGGGGGAACAATGTTGGGTTTTGAGGGAGCTGGTTGGGTTTGGGGGGGGTTATTCGGTCTTTGGGGGGGAGGTGGGTCTTTGGGGTTGAGTCTTTGGGGGGGGTCACTGGGTCTTGGGGGAGTCGTTGGGTCTTTGGAGGCGTCACTGAATCTCGAGGGGGTCTTTGGGCCTTGGGGGGGTTCATGGGTCGTTGGGTCTTGGGGGGTTTGTTGGGTCTTGGGGGGGGGGTGGGGGTGCCGTTGGCCCCCCCCCGAATGCCTGGCTCCCTCCTCCAAGGCCTTCAACGTCATCAATGGCGGTTCCCACGCGGGCAACAAGTTGGCCATGCAGGAGTTCATGATCCTGCCAGTGGGGCCAGCAGCTTCCGGGAGGCCATGCGCATCGGGGCCGAGGTCTACCACCAACCTCAAGGGCGTCATCAAGGCCAAGTACGGCAAAGACGCCACCAACGTGGGCGACGAGGGCGGCTTCGCCCCCAACATCTTGGAGAACAACGAAGGTAAACGGAGGCGGCCCCGGAGGCCTGGGTCCTTCACCGCCCCCCCTCCCCCCCCCCGCCCCGGGACTCCTGGGTGCTCCCCCCACCCCACCCATCCCCCACCCTGGGGTTGGGGGGCTCGGAGCTATTTTTATCCCCCCCCAGGGTCAGGTTTCGGGGTCAAATCCAGAATTAGTGGCCGCGGCCGTAACCGGAGAAAGGCTACGGGGGCAGCGGGGGAGGGGCCCCCGGATGCCTGGGGTCCACTTGGCTGGGGGGGCGTGGGGGGGTATTGGGAGGGTCTTGGAAGGGGGAGGCTTGGGATGAGGTGGGGCGTCCATGGGGTTGGTGGCCACCACGGTGGGATGTGGGGCCCAAACGCCTGGGTCCCTCCCGGGGTGGGGCGGGAAATGTGGGGCCGGAATACCTGGGTCCCTCCATGGGTTGTTGGGGGGGGGGGATGTGGGGCCCGGACGCCTGGGTCCATCCCGGTGGGGGGGGCGTAATGTGGGGCCCGAACGCCTGGGTCCGCCCCACAGAGGGTCGTGGGGCCCGGACGCCTGGGTCCGCTTGGCCAAGGGTTGACTGGTGGGGGTCCACGGGGACGTCGTCTTCCGGGTGGGACATTTCGGGGTCCATGGGGGTGGCCCCGTAGCCACTGGGGGGGGGACGATGTGGGGCCCGGACGCCCGGGGGTGCGTCGTCCCCCCCCGATCCCCGAGTGAGGAAAGGGCGCCCCCTAGCGCTGGAGCTGCTGAAGGCGGCCATCGGGCAGGCCGGGTACCCCGACAAGGTGGTGATCGGGATGGACGTGGCGGCCTCCGAGTTCTGCCGCGAGGGACGCTACGACCTGGACTTCAAATCCCCCCCCGACCCCCAGCGCCTCATCACCGGGGAGCAGCTGGGGCAGCTCTACCAGAGCTTCATCAAGGACTACCCCGGTGAGGGCACTGGGAGGCACTGGGAGGCACTGGGAGGGGAGGGGGGGTTCTCCGGTGGCTCGTACGGGGTTGTGCACAGGGATGGGGTAGGAGGAAGAGATCCCAGAGTGGAGAACAGGGTCGCGGGAGGGACCAGGGGCAACTGGGAGGGACTGGGGGGACACTGGGAGGCACTGGGAGGGCAGGCGAGGATTCTCCGGTGGCTCGTAAAGGGTCGTGCACGGGGATGTGGGGCGGGAGCCGGCCCCTGCCAGAGCTGGGAGGTCGCTGGTCCCTTACTGGTTTATACTGGGCAGTGGTGTCGATCGAGGACCCCTTCGACCAGGACGACTGGGAGGGGTGGCAGCGGTTCCTGGGGCAGGTCGACATCCAGGTGGTGGGGGACGACCTGACGGTCACCAACCCCCGGCGCATCCAGCGGGCGGCCGAGCTCCGCGCCTGCAACTGCCTCCTGCTGAAGGTCAACCAGATCGGCTCCGTCACCGAGTCCATCCAGGCGTGAGTCCTCGGGCGAAGCCCTCGTGCGAGACCCTCGTGCAAAGCCCGCAGGGAAAACCCTCGGGCAAAACCCCCCCGTGCGAGGCTCCACCTGCAGAGCCCTCGTGTGAGACCCTTGGGAAGACCCCTCGTGAAAATCCCTCGTGCAAAACCCTTGGGGAAAGCCCCTCGTGAAAAGCCCCTGGGCAAAACCCTCGTGCAAAGCCCCTGGTGCGAGGCTCCACGTGGAAAAATCCTCGTGCAAAGCCCCTCGTGCGACACCCCCCGATGCCAAAAAACGTCCCCTTGTGAAAAGCTCTCGTGCCAGGACCGTCTCCAAAGCCCCTCGTGCAAAGGCCCCCGTGAAAAACCCCCTCGCGCGCAGCCCCTGGAGCGGGGGCTCCCTGCGCACGAGCCTTGTGCGAACGCACGTCCCCCCGTGTCCTCTCACGTCCCCCCCCCCCCGTCCCCGTGTCCCCTCGTGCCCCCCAGGTGCAAGCTGGCCCAGAGCCACGGCTGGGGGGTGATGGTCAGCCATCGCTCGGGCGAGACCGAGGACACCTTCATCGCCGACCTCGTCGTGGGGCTCTGCACGGGCCAGGTGGGACCCCGTCGTGTCCCCCCCCCCGGCACCAACGTCACCCCCCCCTCACCCCCCGTCACACCCCCCCCAACTCCCCTCTGTGTCCCCCCCCAGATCAAGACGGGCGCCCCCTGTCGCTCCGAGCGCTTGGCCAAGTACAACCAGCTGATGAGGTGAGGGGTCCCCAAATGTCCCCCCCCCGTCCCCCCACATTCCCTGGGGGGTCCCCCCCGTCCCCATCCCCACACGTGCCCCCCCCAACCCCTGGGACTGTCCTTGTCCCCCCGCATCCCCCCCATGTCCCCTCTGGGGCCCCCCCACGTCCCCCACCTTCAGCCCCCTGTGCCCCCCCACGTCTCCCCCTGGGCCCCCCCCCCGCATTGACCTCATATCCCCCCCCCGCCGTGTCCCCCCCAATTGCCCCCGTGTCACCTCACTGACGCCCTGTCCCCCCCCCCAGGATCGAGGAGGCGCTGGGGGACAAGGCCAAATTCGCCGGCCGCAAGTTCAGGAACCCCAAGGCCAAGTAGGATGGGGACCAACGGGGGCCACCAACGCCCCCTGGGGGCCACCAAGGTTCCCCCCGGGGGGGGTCCGCCCCCACAACCCCCCATTAAACGCTCCAGAGCACGACAAACCCCGACTCGTTATTTTCTTCTGGGGGGGGGAACACAACGAGGACACCGATGTCCCCCCCCCTCCACGACCCCCCCAAAGCAGACACGGGAACACGGGTGCGAGCTGAGGCGCTTTATAAGCCCCCCCCAACGCGTGTGTGTGTGTGCCCCCCCCATTAAATACCCCCCCAGGGGTGCAGCCCCCCCCCCGCCCCCCCCCGTCACGCTGAGGCCCCCCCGGCCCCCCCTCATCCTCCGCCTGCCGCAGCCGCTTCTTGGCCCGGATCTCGTTCATGGCCTCCTCAATGGAGCGCGTGTCCCGCTTGTTGGCCACCGGCACTGGGGGGGGGACACGGCGGGGGTGAGGGGGGACACAAGTGTCCGGGTGTCCCCGAGACCCCCCCCCCCCCAAAAGGGGACCCCAGCGTCTGGGACCCCCCCACAGGGGAGCCTGGTATCCCCAAAACCCCCCCAAAAGAGGACCCCAGCGTCTGTGACCCCCCCGTAAGGGACCCAGGTGTCCAGGAGCACCCAGTGACCCCCCCTTAGGGGACCCAGGGGGCCCCACGGCCCCCCCCATCAGGGACCCAGACGTCTGCGAGCACCCGGTTCCCCCCCTTTGGGCACCCGGGTGTCCCCAGGACCCCCCCGATACGAGACCCAGATGTTTGGGACCCCCCACAGGGGACCCGGGCGCCCCGGTGTCCCCAAGACCCCCCCAGGAGACCCAGGTGTCCCCAGGACCCCCCCCGTGTCCCCCGGCCCCCCCGGGCTCACCGCAGCCATAGGCCTTGTTGGCCTCCCATGGTGCGGGCGGCGGCCTTGGCGGCGTCGCAGCCAATCAGGTGCCGGTATTTGTCCTTGTAATCGGTGGGCGGGCCCGGGGGGGCGGGGCCTGGCGCGAGCTCCGCCTCCTCCTGCTGGGCCGCCAGCTCCTGGGGGCGGGCGTCAGCCGTCAGACACGCCCACCCCCGCGAGGCCACGCCCACCCCCGCGAGGCCACGCCCCCAGGGACACGCCCACACAAGCTCCACCCACGAAAGTCCCACCCCATGAGCCCCCCCCCCCCGGGGACACACCCACTCAAGCACCACCCTCATAAGCCCCGCCCCCCCCGCACACACCCACGGAGACCCCACCCCCACCAGGCCCCGCCCAATACCTGCTCCCCCCCGGCCCCACCCCGTTACACCCCGCCCCAGCAGCCCCGTTTAGCCCCGCCCCCCGGAGGCCCCGCCCACCCGCAGGCGCCGGCGTTGCTCCGCCCGGGCGGGGTCCCACTCCTCCCCCGCCGATAGGCCTCCAGCTCCTCGTCCGACGGCGCGAACTCCTGCGGGGGGGGACACACCGCGCCCCGGGTCACCTCCTGTCCCCAAGGGTCCCCTCCCCCCACGTCCCCCCCCCGGGGTCCGCTCTGTCCCCCTGTGCCCCCCCCCCCCGCTGTCCGTCCCCCCCCCGAATCCCCCTGTGTCCCCCCCCGGCGGTGCCCTGCTGTCCCCCGTGTCCCCCTGTCGTCTCCCTGCCACCCCCTGCCCCTCTCTGTCCCCTCCCCGCCATCCCCCGGCTCCCCTGTCACCCCCATGTGTCCCCCCCCCCGCTGTCCCCCCCCCGATGTGTCCCCCCCGCCCCCGTCCCCACCTTCTTGAAGACCATGACGTAGCGACTGTCCTCGTCGTCCCCGAAGGAGAAGGACGTCAGCCCGGCCACCTCCGCCACGTCGTGCCTGGGGAGGGGACAGGCCGCTGTCCCCAAGGGGTCCCCAAGTGTGCCCCGGGGGGGGCCCCAGGGCAGAGCTGCCCCCCCGGGGTGCTCCTGTGCTGTCCCCATGTCCCCCCAGTATCCCCATTCCTGCCCCCCAGGGGCCCCAGCGTCCCCAATGTCCCCCCGGGGTGTCCCCTGTCATCCCCCCCGCCCCAGTGTTCCCAGTGGTGTGCCCCCCCCCATGGTGTCCCCTTTAGTGTCCCCAACACCCCCTCAGCATCCCCAGTGCCCCCCCCCGCCACGTCCCCCAGTGTCCCCACTATCTCTCTCTACAATGTCCCCAGCGTTACCACCCCCAGTGTCCCCAGTACCCCCCCCCGGTGTCCCCAGTGTCCCCTCCCACTGTCCCCCACTGTCCCCCCTTCCCTCCCAGTGTCCCCTAACGCCCCCCCGCTTGTTGTTCCATTACCTCCCTGTGTCCCCCCAGTGCTTGCCTCAGTGTCCCCCCAGTGTCCCCAGCGTTGTCCCCTCCCCAGTGACCCCCACTATTCCCCCCCCGGTGCTCCCCCAGTGTCCCCAGTGTCCCCGCAGTGCCCCAAGTGCCCCCTCCGGTGTCCCAAAGGTATCCCCGGTGTCCCCTCCGGTGCCACCCCAGTGTCCCCACAATGTCCCCAGTGTCCCCCCCAGTGTCCCCAGCCCCCTCCCAGTGCCCCCCCCTCACAGGATGCTCCTCTCGATCTTGTTCATGGGCTGGAAGCGGCGCCGGGGCTCCCCAGTGGCCTGGATGAACTGGGAGACCTCCTGCTCCATCTGGGGGGACCCAGGTGTTTGGGGGGGGGCTCCCAGGTGCTCGGGGGGAGGACGGACACCCAGGTGACTGGGGAAGGGACCCAGAGGCTTGGGGGGGGGGGACCCAGGTGTCAAGGAGGGGACCCAGGTGTCTGGGGAGGGGCCCAGGGTGCTTGGGGGGGGGGACACAGGTTTTGGAGAAGGGGGGACCCAGGTGACAGGGGGACCCAGGCGTTCTTGGGGGGGGGGGGGTGGGGTGGGGAACATCCAGGTCACTGGGAAAGGGACCCAGGTGTTTGGGGGGGACACGCAGGCACCAAGTTGGGGGGGACATACAGGACCCAGGTGTCTGGGGGGGGGACCCAGGCATCCACGTGCCCAGAGACCGCCCCCCCACAGGGAACCCAGGCTTCCAGGCCTCCCCCCAGGGTGTCAAAGAGGGGACCCAGGTGTCGGGGGGGGGACAACGGTGACACGCATCGGGGACCCAGGCGTCCAGGCCTCCCTCCCAAGTGTCAAAGAGGGGACCCAGGCACCCGGGGAGGGGGGACACGTCAGGGACCCAGGGGTCCAGGACCCCCCCCCCGCCCCCCCACTCACCCTCTTCCTGAACTCCACCTTCTGGCGCTTCTCCTGCTCCTGCAGCTTCTTCACGCGGGCGGCTTGTTCTGGGGGGGGAGAAGGGGGTCAGGACCCCGGCGCGTCCCCCCCTCCCCGGGCTGGGGGGGGAAGCACACAGGGGGCGGGGCCAGAGCAGCGCTACGCATCCATATATGGGTGGGGGCGTGGCCAAGGGGGGGCTGAAGGCAGGGCCAGAGCCATATAGGGAATATCACCCCCAAGGGGGCGTGGCCACAGGGACGGGGGCGTGGCCACCCCGAGGGTCTACCGGGGGCCACCGATAGGGGGCGTGGCCAGCGAGGCACCCGCAGGTGTCAATCGGGGGTCTGTGGGCGTGGTCAAGCAGCCGGGGGCGTGGCCAGAGCCCCCGGGCGGTTGTCAAGGTGATCTGGGGGCGTGGCCAGAGGGGAGGGGGCGAGAGGCCGGGACGCGCCGCCGCCGCGCTCCCCCCAGCCCCGCGCCCGTTAACTCCCAACACCCCGCCACTCCCCCTCCGGTCCCTCCCGGTTCCCCCCGGCGTCCCCCGGCCCCGCTCACCCTTGGCCCGGCGCCGGGCCTCGCCGTCGGCGGCGGCGGGCGGCCGCTCCATGGAGCTGAGGATGGAGCCCAGGAGATCCAGCTCCGCCATCTTGGCGTCTGCCGCGCGCGGCGCCACGCCCCCTGGCCGGCCGCACGCTGCGTCACCGCGCCGAGGGGGCGCGGCCTGGGCACGGAGGGGCGTGGCCCGCACGCAACGGGGCGTGGCCTTGGCCTAATGGGGCGTGGCCTGCCCTTAAAAGGGGCGCGACTGCCGCACAGCGGCGACTCCCCCCCGCCTTAAAGGGGCCGCGTCTTAAAGGAGCCGCGTCACCGCTACGCGTGTGTCCCCCCCCCTACGCGTGTCCGTTCCCCCCCCGCACGCGCCTCTTTTTTGGGGTGTTTTTAAGGTTTTCATTCCCGCTGCCTCTTTTATTAATGGGACTTTGTACAAAGGAGCCCACGGGGGGAGGGAGGGCACGGGCGGGGGGGGGCGGGGGGGAGGGCCGTGGGGTGGCTCTGCGCCCCTCCCCCACGCCCCTCCCCCCGGGGGGGACCCAGGCGTCCGGGTGCCGCTGGGGGGGGGTTGGCACCGGAGATAAGGCAAAGGGGGGGGGCACACACACACCCCACCCGGACGCCTGGGTCCCCCGGGGGGGTGGGGGTGTCACGAGGCCAGGCCCCGCGGCTGGGAGCCGTCCCCCTCCCGGCTCTGCTTCAGCTCCTCCAGCCTGGGGGGGACACACACGAGGGGGGGTCAGGCTGCGCGGGGACCCCCCGGCCACCCCCGGCAGTGTCACCTGTCTCCCCTCGTGACACCCCCCGTCCCCCCACGATGTCCCCATTTCCCCCCCATCCACGTCCCCACGCCCCGCCCGTGTCACCTCCCCCCGTGTCCCCCCCACTCGTGTCCCCCTGTGACCCCCCCCATGTCCCCACGCTCCCCCCCTCCCCTTGTGTCACCTGTGTCCCCCCCATCCCCTCCTTCCGTGTCCCCCCTGTGTGTCCCCCCCATGTCCCCTCCTGTATCCCCCTCGTATCCCTTCCCCCCGTGTCCCTCCCACTCGTGTCCTTCCCCCCCCCCCCGCCGTGTGTGTCCCCATGGATGTCCCCCCCTCATGTCCCCCCCTCGTGTCCCCCCAACTCGTATCCCCCCACCATGTCCCCACCGGTGGTGGCAGCGCCGCAGGAAGCGCATGATCCTCCGGGCGGCCTGGTCCTGCCGCAGGGTGAGCAGGGGGGGCCTGGGGGGGGGACAGAGAGGACACCGCTGTCACCCTGTCCCCAAGGACTCCAGTGTCCCCTGTCCCCAAGGCCCCTGTCCCCCACTGCCCCCTGTCCCCCACTGTCCCCTGTCCCCCACTGTCCCCTGTCCCCAAGGACTCCAGTGTCCCCTGTCCCCAAGGCCCCTGTCCCCCACTGCCCCCTGTCCCCCACTGCCCCCTGTCCCCCACTGTCCCCTGTCCCCAAGGACTCCAGTGTCCCCTGTCCCCCACTGTCCCCTGTCCCCAAGGACTCCAGTGTCCCCTGTCCCCCCTTCTCCCCTGTCTCCAGCACCCGCTGTGTCACCTGTCCCCAAGCGCCTTGTCCCCAAGCGCCCCCCGTCCCTCCCTCTCCCCTGTCTCCAGCCACCCAGTGTCCCCCCGTCCCCGTGGCGGTGTCCCCACCGTCGTCGCGCGGCGGGGGTGGGGGTGGCGGCGGGGTTGGTGACACCGGCGGCAGGGTGGTGCCGCTGGTGCCGCTGGCGGAAGCGCTGCTGGATGAGCAGGGCCGCGCGGCGCCGGCGCTGGAAGCGTCTCTGCTCGGCGAAGCTGCGGAACTTGCTCTGGATGAGGATGGCCGCCCGCGTCATCCGCTGGAACAGCGCGAACTGCGGGGACATGGGGACGATGGGGACACTCCGGGGACGCCACGCGCCCGCTGGGGGGGGTGGGCACCCAATGGGGGACCCAGGTGTCCGGGCACCCAACGGGGACACCAGTGTCCAGGTGACCCCTGGGGACCCAGGAGTTTGGGGACCCAAGAGGGACCCAGGTGCCCCCTGGGGATCCCGGTGTCCGGGCACCCAAGAGGGACACTGGCGTCCAGGTGACACATGGGGACCCAGCAGTTTGGGGACCCAACAGGGACCCAGGTGTTCCCTGGGGACCCCAATGGCCGGGCACCCCAAGGGGACCCTGGTGTCTGGGCACTTAAGAGGGACCCGGGTGTCCAGGTGACACGTGGGGACCCAGGAGTCTGGGCACCCAAAGGGGGCACAAGGTGACACACGGGGACCCAGGTGTCCCGATGTCCCATGGGGACCCCCACATCCGGGCACCCAAAAGGGACACACTGGTGTCCAGGTGTCCCCTGGGGACCCCGGCGTTTGGGGACTGAACGGGGACCCAGGTGTCCCCTGGGGACCCCGGCGTTTGGGCACCCCACGCCCCTGGAGAGGGACCCCGGTGTCCGGGCACCCAGTGGGGCCCCCCACATCTGGGTGCCCCCCCGCAAAACACCCCCCTGGGGATGGGGGGGGGAGGACCCAGGTGTCCCCGTTACCTTCAGCGCGATCCAGGTCAGCTTGTGGGGCAGAGAGAGAGAGGGTTAACGGGGTGGGGGGCGCCGGGGGGGTCCTGGGGAATTTGGAGGGGGCCCAAGGGTTTTGGGGGGTCCCGGGGGTGTGTGTGGGGGGGTCCTGGGGGGGGTTGGGGTCCCCCCACCCCCCGTTACCTGCTTATACTTGCGGTAGCAGCGCTGGATGACGGCGGCCGCCAGCTCCTGCTGCTCCTTCAGCCTCCGGCCCTGGGGGGCGGGGGGGGGATATAAAAGATCTGGGGGAGGTCAGCGGCGCTGGGGGGGGTCCCTGGGGTGGGGGACAGCGGGTGACGCACCCGGTACTTGCGGAAGGCGCCCTGGACCAGGCGGGCGGCCTCGTAGAGCTCGTGCTGCTCCTGGTCCGAGAGGGTGAGGAGGGCGACGGGGCCGTCCCCCCCCCGCGCCCCCCCCGAGGCGTTGAGGAACTCGGCCCAGCCTGCCGTCGAAGGTGGGGGGGGCGGCCGCTCGGGGACCCCCGGTGACCCCCGGGGTGACGCCTCCGCTCTGGGGGGGGGGACACACAAGGAGGGGGGGGGGTCAGGGTGTGGGGTGGCACCTCCCGCTTCAGGGGTGTTGGGGTGTCACAGGGCGTGGGGACCCCCCCGGGGATATGGGGGTGTCACGGGATGTGGGGACCCCCCCGGGGATATGGGGGTGTCACGGGATGTGGGGACACCCCCCCGCCCCCCCTGTGGGGACATCGGGGTGTCACAACCCATGTGGGACCCACCCAATGGGGACACCAGGGTGCCACCAGCCTTTGGGACACCCCCCTCGTGGGGACATCGGGGTGTCACAGGACACAGGGGACACCCCCCCGGGGACAGTGGGGTGTCACCATCCTTGGAGACCCCTTGGGGACAGGGGGTACCTGTGGGGGGGGGCGGGGGGGCGGTCGACGCTCTCCAGGTAGGTGGCCAGCCAGGCCATGGCCGCGCTCAGCCCCGCTGTCCCCGATGTCACCGGTGCCACCGCTGCTGTCCCCAGCGGCCCCGGGGGCCCCCCCGGCGCCTCCTGCTTGATGCGCTCAGGGGTGGCCTCGATGATCTGCCGGGCCAGTGTCACCACCTCGGCCTGGGGACAGGGACACAGGGACAGGACAACGTGGGGTCACCCCCCGCCACGGGCGTCCCCAACCCTGGGGGTGTCCCCAACCTCAGATGTCCCCAACCCCAGGGGTGTCCCCAACCCTGGAGGTGTCCCCAGCTTTTGGGGTCCCCAACCCTGGACACCAGGGTCTCACCCCATGTGTGTCCCCAACCCTGGACATGTCCCCAGCCTCAGATGTCCCCAACCCTGGACATGTCCCCAGCCTTGGGGGGTTCCCAACCCCAGGTGTGTCCCCAACTTTACAGGGGGCCAACCTCAGTGGTGTCCCCAACCCTGGAGGTGTCCCCAGCTTTTGCTGTCCCCAACCCTGGACACCAGGGTCTCACCCCATGTGTGTCCCCAACCCTGGGTGTCCCCAACCCTGGACATGTCCCCAACTTTAGGGGGTCCCCAACCCCAGACGCTGCGGTGCCCCCCCATGTGTGTCCCCAACCCAGGAAATGTCCCCAACCCCGGAGGTGTCCCCCTCCCATGGGTGTCCCCGTCACCTGCAGGGCGTCATCGGTGTCGGGGGGGCTGGGGGGGGGCGGCCCCCAGGGCTCATCCTCAGGGGGCCCGGGGGGGACGGGGGGGCAGCGGGACGGAGCCGGGTCCCTCCGAGAGTCCCGACGGGGACGAGACGCTGCTGGCCGTGCTCAGCCCTGGGGACAGCGGGTGGCATTAGTCCTGGCCGGGGGGGGGGGGGCACATGGGGAGGGGACAGGGGACACCTTGGGGACACGGCAGGGGGGGGAAAGTGGATGCAAAGAGGCTGGGAGGGGACGGGGGACATCGGCAGGGACTTGGGGACAGCTGGGGACAGGCAGTGGGGGGGGAAGGGAACACAAAGGCTAGGGGGGGACAGGGGACGTGAAGGGACACTTGGGGACAGGCTGGAGGGGACCAGTGACACCCTGGGGGGACACGGGGAGGATTTGGGGGAACACAGGGACACAGTGACAGTGACAATACCGGGGTGACAGTGACAATACTGGGGTGACAGTAGCCAGAAGCAGGGAGGGGACACAGTGACAGTGACCACAGTGGGTGACAGAGGCCGGGGGCAGCGAGGGGATACAGTGACAGTGACGATATCGGGGTGACAGTGACGATATCAGGATGACAGTGGCCAGGAGCGGGGAGGGGACACGGTGACAGTGACCACACTGGGGTGACAGTGGCGGGGGGCAGTGAGGGGACACGTTGACGGTGACTGTACCGGGGTGACAATGAGGTGCCGCGGTGCCGCTGCCATACCTGTGTCAGGGCTGGCGGAGAGCGGGGAGGGGACGCGCGGGGCAGGGAGGTGACAGCGCGGGGAGGCGGGTGACAGCTGGGGCTGCAGCTCCTCCAGGCGGGTGACAAGGGCCAGGTGGCCGCGGGCGCGGGCCAGCCCCAGCGGCAGCCGGCCCAGGGTGTCGGGGACGGCCAGCGCCCGCGGGTCCCAGTGGCACAGCCGCTCCGCCGCCTCCCGGTGACCCAGCGCGCACGCCCACATCTGGGGACGCAGTGGCACCTCGTCACCGACGTCCCCAAGGGGTCCCCAGGATGCCACCCCCGGTACCCCCAACCCTGCCCGAGCCACCACCTCCCAGCCCTGTCCCCCTGATCCTGCTGTGCCCCCCCCCGCCGTCTCCCCACCATGTCCCCATTGTCCCCTCCATGTCCCTACCATTTTCCCCGTTGTCCCCAAGGGTCCCCTTGTCCCCAAGATGCCACCCCCGGTCCCCTCAGCCCTGCCTGGGCCACCACGTTGCACCCCATCCCCTTGCGCGCGCTGTCTCCCTGCTGTGGCCTGTCCCCACCCTGTCGCCCACGTGTCCCCTCATGTCCCCGCTGTCCCCCCGCTGTCCCCGTGTCCCCTCACCAGGGGGGTGCAGGAGAAATGGTCCACGTTGAGGGGGTCGACCTCCTGCTCCAGCTCCAGGCTGTCGGCTGCCAGCGCCCTGTGGGGACAGGTCCCAGGGTGTCACCTCCCCCTTGGGGACACATCCTGGGGGGTCACCTCCCCCAGCCCTGTCCCATCCTGTCCCCGTCCCATCCCTGTCCCCAAGGTGTCCCCGATGCATCCCCAAATGTCCCCAAGTGTCCCTCTGCTTGGCCTCCCCCCTGTCCCCATTCTCATCCCCTCCTTGTCCCCAAGGTGTCCCCAAGTGTCCCCACTCTCCGCCAGCACCGCAAGGCCTCCACCCTGTCCCCATCCTGTTCCTGGTCCCATCCCCCTCTGTTCCCTGTCCCCAAGGCGTCCCCAATGTGTTCCCAGGTGTCCCCAACGCATCCCCAAATGTCCCCAAGGTGTCCCGAAGTGTCCCCAAGCTGTCCCTGCTCACCGCCAGCGCTGCAGGGCCTCCACCAGGCCGGCGTAGCCCTGGGCGGCCGCCAGGTGCAGCAGCGTCATCCCGCGGAAGGTGGCCCCGTGGGCCAGCGCCGTCCCCGACGGTGGCCCCGACGATGTCCCCGAGGACGTTCCCGGCCAGCCTGGCTGTGCCATCATGGCCTCGCAGACGGCCACCACCCGCGCCTCAAAAGACCCCGGCCCCTGTCCCCGCGGGGACGTCAGGGGACAGCAGGGGACATGGGGGATGGCAGGAGACACAAGGGGACATCAAGGGACACAGGGACAGTGGGGACATCAGAAGACACAAGGGGACATCAGCAGATTCCAGGGGGCATTGGGGGCATTGGGGACAACAAGGTACATGGGGGACATCAGGGGACACTGGGGGATGTCAGGGGACACCAGGGGACACACGGGACATAAGGGACACCAGGGGACATCACGGGACAGTGGGGGACAGCAGGGGACACCAAGGGACATTGGGGACATGAGGGGACATTGGGGACCTCAGGGGACACCAGGGGACATCAGGTACACAAGGGGACACCGGGGGACGTCACAGGACATTGGGGACACCAGGAGACCCTGACCTGCTCCGGGGGGGTGTCGGGGGGGGCCCCCCGCGGCGGTTGGGGGGGGCCCAGTGCCCCCAGGCGCGTCTCCAGCTGCTCCAGTCGCTCCAGTATGGACAGACGGAACTGGGCCTCTGGGGGGGGGGCAAAGGGGGGGTGAGGAGAGGCCCCCCCCACCGTTCGGGGACAGGGGGCCTCTCCCGGACGCCGGAGTCCCCCATGTGATGCTCCCCCCCCCCAAAATGGCATCACTCCATGAGGAGGGGGGACAATTTTGGAGTGTCCCCCCCATATAGTGGACGCAGACATCCCCCACATGAGGGTGGGGACAATTTCGGGCCACCGCCCCCCGCCCCCCCACGCGTCCGGGTGTCACCCCCCAGGAGTGCAGGGACAATTTAGGGGTCCCCACAGCCCCCCCCACCCCCAAATAATGGACCCAGGCGTCTGCGCGTCACCCCCCAGCAGGGTGGGGACAATTTTGGGGGGTGCCATCCAAGGGGGGGGTCCCCACTCACCGTCCAGGGACAGCCAGTCCAGCTGGGCCCCAGGGGGGCCACTGGGCCCCCCCCTTGCCCGGTACTCAAAGGGGGCAGCGGCTGAGAGGAGCCGGGGGGGACAAGCCACTCGTAGGGCGGCCACGCCGGCCTCGTGGGCTGCGGGGACACAGAGAGGGGGTGTCGGGGGGGGGAAACATGGGTGGGGGGGACGCAGAGGAGTGTGGGGGGTGTCCCCCCCCCCGCGGTGACACTCACGGGGACAGTAGCAGCGCAGGACGCCCGGCTGGACCAGCGCGGCCGGGACCGAGAGGCGGTCAAAGAGGCAGGTGTAGGCGCCAGCGCCCCACGGCCCCGTGATCAGCACCTTCACCCCACCCTGGGGGGGGCAAAAAATAACGGGGGGGGTTAAAACATTAAGGGGAGGGGGTCAGCCATGGGGTGACCTTTAATAGCGGGGGGGGGTTGGGGGCATGTTTTACCCCCGCCCCGCGTTTTTGGGTGCTCACCTCGGGGTAGGACCACTCCGGGGAGAAGTCGGTGATGGCGACGGGGGGCTCGGTGGGGGGGGCAGGGGGGGGGGAAAGGGGAGGGTGTGGGGTGTTGGGGGGCTCCTGCGGGGTGGGGGGGGGCCCGGCGTCTGCCTCCCCCACCTCTTCTTCGTCACCCTTTAACCTGGGGGGGGCGCCGGGGGGGGGTTCGGCCTCGCAGCCGTAGGTTTGGCCCCGGCGGGGGCTGTTGAGGAAACAGTCGGGGTCGAAGGCGGGGGGGGCGTGGGGCAGCCCCACGGCGCCGTGGGGCAGCGCCGTGGGGCAGGAGCCCTCGGGGGTCACCAGGTGCTGGCTGGGGGTCAACCCCCCCAACGGATTTTCGGGCCCCCCCGGGGCCGCCCCCCCTAAATTCGCCACCACTAAAAGGGGGAGGGTGGGGGGGGCAGGGGGGAAGGAGGAGGGGCCCCCCTCGGGGGCGGGGGGCGGCGGAGGGGGCCCCCCCAGGCCTGGGGAGGGTTGGGTGGTGTCAGGGGAGGAGGGGGGGGCTTTGGGGGGCTCCCCCCCCCCAGCCGGGGCCCCCCCCGGCTCCACTTTGGGGGAGATGATGCGGTGTTTGGTGCTGCCGCACTTGTGGCCCGGGGTGCCTGGAGTGGGGGGGGCAAGGGGGGGGGCGTTAAGTGGGGGGGGGGAAATGGGGGGCCCTGAGGGAACTGGGGGGCTGTCGGGGGGTAGGGGGTGCCTGGGGGTCCCCTGGGGGGGTGATGGTGGGGATGGGGATCCCCAGGGTGTTTGAGGGGTCCCAAGGCGGGTTCAGGGAGTCCTGGGGGGGTCCCGGGGAGTCTCAAGGGGGGTTTGGGGGTCCTTGGGGGGGTTGGGGGGATCCCAAAGGGGTTTGGGGGGTCTCAGGGGCATTTGTGGGCCCTCGGGGAGGACAGGGGCTGTTTGGGGGATCCCAAGGGAATTTGGGGGACCCCAGGGGGGTTTAGAGGGTCCCGGGGATTTTGGGGTGTCCCAAGGGGCTTCAGGGGGTCCCGGGGGGTCCTGGGGGATCTGGGGGGGGGCAGGGGGGTCCCACGTGCTTTGGGGGTGTCCCAAGGGGGTTTGGGCTGTCCCAAGGGGGTCCTGAGGGGTTTGGGGTGGGTCCCAGATAGGGGTCAGGGGGGTCCCAAGGATTTTGGGGGAGTCACAAGGGGCTTCAGGGGGTCTCAGGGATTTTGGGGGAGTTCCGGGGGGGTTTGGGGTGTCCCAAGGGGCTTCAGGGGGGTCCCACGGGTGTCCTGGGGGGGGGGGGGTAGGGGGTGCCCCGAGGGGGTCCCAGGGATTTTCGGGGTCCCGGGGTGTCCCAGGGATTTGGGGGTGCCCCGAGGGGGTCCTGGGGGTCCCAGGGGTTTGGGGCGCCTGTGGGGGGGTCCCGAGGGTCCCAGGGGTTTGGGGTGCGCGCGGGGGGGTCCCGTCTCACCCAGCCCCTCGGCGCAGAGGCAGGCGTGGGTGCGGGGGGGCGGCCGCGCCTGGTGCCTCTCCAGGACGTGCTGCACCAGCTGCTCCAGCGAGAGCCCCCCCGGGGCCCCCCCCCCGTTACTGCAGCCCCACTTCACCCCGTGAACTGCGGGGGGGGGGGGGGGGGGGGAAGGGGGGGCACAAATTAAGCGAGAAAAATTAAAAAAGGCTTTTGTGGGTTTTTTTGAAGGGGGGGCACCCTAAAGCAACCCCCCCCCCCCCAACTTACACATGGGGCGCAGCTGGGCCACCAGCTCCTCCTGCGACCACTTGAGCCACTCGCGGGGGTCGGCGGCGGCGGCGCAAAGTGGGGGGGCCCCGGCACAAAGTGGGGGGGCGCAGGGGCGGCTGCACTCCTCCATGGCCGGCACGTTCAGGTAGTGAACCAGGACAATGTCGGGGTTCTGCGTGGGGGGGGGTGACGGACATGGTTTTTGGGGGGGTGGGGGTGGAGGGGACATCACCCACCCCACCCCGGAGAGGTTTTGGGGGGTCTCTGGGGACACCCCACCCCCCGTTACCTGCAGCAGCGGAAGGTTGGGGGTGTTGGGGGGGGGAATGGGGAGCCCCGGGGGGGTGGGGGGTGTCTGGGGGTGGGAAATGGGGGTTTGGGGGGGCTGTTGGGGGTCACAGGGGTCCCTGGGGGGCTGTTGGGGGGATGGGGGGCACGTGGGGTGGGAAATGGGGGTGCCGGGGGGCTGCTGGGGGGGATGTGGGGTGCCTGGGGGCAGGGCACAGGGGTTCCTGGGGGATGTGGGGGGCTGTTGGGGAGTGGGGGGTTCCTGGGGGTCCCCTGGGGCTGCTGGGGGGGGTCAGGGAAGGGAAGTTTGTGGGGGTTCCAGGATGTTTGAGGGGTCCCAGGGGGCCCCAAGGGGGGTCCTGGGGGGGTCCCAGGGAGTTTGGGGGGTCCGAGGGGGGTCTTGGGGGTTCAGGAGGGTCCTGGAGAGTTTGGGGGCCCCGGGGGTGGGTGGGGGGTCCCAGGGCCCCCCCGTTACCTGCAGCAGCCAGTAGCAGCGGCGGTGGAAGGTGGGGACGATGGAGGAGTGGACGTAGCAGCCGTAGAGGCACTGGGCGGAGGGGGGGACACAAGCGGGCTGGGGGGGGCAGGCCTGAAGAACCCCCTCCTCGAAAGTTGGGGGCCCCCCGACACCCCCAAATCAACCTCACCCTCCCTCCCGCTACCCAAATTATCAACCGGGGGGCGCCTCACGCCCTGATCTGTTTGGATGGGGGGGGGTGACACCCCAAAACCACCCCCAGGCCTCCCCCTTGGGGGCTCTGATGCCCCCAAACCCCACCCTGGGGGTTCCCAGCATCCCAAAACCCCACACTTGGGGGTTCTGACACCCCCAAATCACCCCCTGGTCATCCCCAACACCCCCAAACCCCCCCCATCCCCCCTTAAGGCTCCTCAACCATCCCCTTACCCCTACCGGGGGGGGGGGGGCGATAGGTTTTTTGGGGGGCAGGATTTTTTTGAGGGGGAGAGGTAATTTGGAGGTTTGGTGGTTTTGAGTTCCCCAGCACCCCCAAACTTCCCCCTTGGGGGTCCCCAGCACCCCCCGGCCCCCCCCTCAGCCATTTCCCCCCTCCCCATCTCCACTCCCAACTGCCCCCTTACCCGTGCTGGGGGGAGGTAGGTTTTTTGGGGGGCCAGATTTTTTGAGGGGGGACAGGTTTTTTTGGGGGGAGGGGGATGTGATTTAGGGGTTTGGTGGTTTTGGGGTCTCCAGCACCCCCAATGCCCCCCCTCAGCCACTTCTGCCCTCAGGGCTCCCCAATGGCCCCCTTACGCGTGCTGAGAGGGGGGTAGGTTTTTTGGGGGGCTGGATCTTTGGGGGGGGGGGCAGGTTTTGGGGTGGTTGGTGGTTTTGGGGGGGCCGCCCCGCCTCCTACCTCCACCCCCTGCACCTTCAGCTTCATGTGGTCCTCGCGGGTGGTTTTCCCGTCCTTGCGCTTCTTCCAGCAGTAGCCATCCTTGCGGTACTTCACCTTCTTGCGGTTGTAGAGGATGACGGAGCCATTCTGCGGCCTGAAAAAAACGTGGGGTCGGGGGAGGCACCCCATGGCCTGTGACCCCCCCCGGGACCGCGACCCACGGCACCCCATGGCTGCCCCACGGCGCCCCACCTGGTTTTGGGGGAGCAGGAGAGCCACTCGTCGTGTTTCTCGAAGGTGATGAGATAGGAGGCGATTTCCTGGGGGAGGGGGGGGAAGGGGTGAGGTGGCCCCCCTGTGTCACGCTGTCACCCCTCCACGTCACGCTGTCCCTCATTATCCCTGACCCCTATGTCCCTGACCCCCCGTTGTCCCCCATGTCCCCCTGTGTCCCCATCCCTGTGTCCCCAGTGTCCCATCCCCTCCTGTCCCCAATGCCCTGTGTCCCCACTGTCCCTGCATCCTCCCCACCCTGTCCCCAACGTCCCACGTCCCCACCGTCCCCAATGCTGCATCCCCTTGTGTTCCCAGTTCCATGTCCCTCTATGTCCCCGTGTCCCTGCCGCCACGTCCCCACCACCCTGCGCCTTGGTCCCCACGTCTCCACTATCCCCGGCTTCCTCCCACCCCCATGAGCCCCGTGCCCCCAGATGTCCCACCGTGTCCCCAGGTGTCCCCGCACCTCGTTGGTGTTCCAGCGCAGCTGCTCCTTGGGCAGGACGGGACATTTGGGCAGACACTCCACCAGCTTCCGCGGCAGGAAAACCTTCAGGTGGCTCCTCTCTGCGGAGCAGCGCTGAGTGTGTCCCCCCCGTGTCTCCTTCCCTCCCCGGTGTCCCCAGGCATCCCCAAGTGTCATCCCCCCCACCCCTTACCAGAGACCTCGGTGGGTTCCTTGCTGCTCATGGCGGGGGTCGGCGTGGGGCCCTCAGGGTGCGGAGGGAGGGCTGGCACCTGGGGGATGTCACCAGAGGTCACCCCCCCCTCCGCGTCCCTGTCACCCCCCCGGGTGGGTGATGGGGGGGGACAGGACACCATGGGGACGTCACTTGTGGCCCCCCACGGCTCAGGCCTGGGTATCCCTGGGATCCCATCACCATCCGCAGCACCCCACATCCCTGCCCCATGGCACCCCTCACTGCCCCCCAACAGCACCCCACATCCCTGCCCCACACCCCAAACATTCCCGCCCCACATCACCCCACACCCCCCTCCACGGCCCCCCCAGATCCCCATGCCGCACCTCCAACCCCCCCACCACCACCCCTCCACACGGCACCCCACATCACCCCCCGCATCCCCACACCACACGCCCCACGCCCCCACCCCATGACGCCCCACATCGCTCCTCCATCCCCACCTCACAGCACCCCACATCCTCACCCTATGGCACCCCACATACTAGCCCCATGGCATCCCACATCCTCACCCCACAAGCCCAAGACCCTCACCCCACACCCCCTCCATCCCCGCCCCACGACACCCTCCATCCCCGCCCCACGACACCCCACAGGCCAGCCCCCTGGCACCCTCCATCCCCGCCCCACGGCGCCCCACACCCCCGCCCCATGACACCCCCCATCCCCGCCCCCCGGCCCCACCTGCCGGCAATGGGAGGCCTCTTCCTCCTCCTCCTCCTCCTCCGCCGCCGCCGCCGCCGCCGCCCCCGCCGCCGGCCGCCATCTTCCCGCCCCGCCGGGGGCCAGCGCTGACAGCGCCGCCGGCGCGTGACCTCAGCGCGCACCGCGGGGGGGCGGGGCCAAGCGCCGCGAGGGAGGGGCGGGGCCGGGCGCGGGGGGGGCGGGGATGTGGGCGGGGCGAGCGGGGCCGTGGGCGGGGCCAGCGGGGCCGGCTCCTGCCTATAGGAGCCATAGGATCGGCACGGGGCGGCTGTAGGGCACTGAAGGAGCGGTTGTGGGGCCCGTAGGAGGCGGCCGTGGGGCACTACAGGGGGCGTCTATGGGGCACATAGGGGGTCGCTATAGGGGGTCAGTATGGGGCCCATAGGAGATGTGTGTAGGGCATTATAGGGGGTTGCTATGGGACCCACAGCAGGCGTCTATAGGGCACTAGAGGGGGTCACTGTAAGGGGTGTCTATAGGGAACTATGGGGGCGGCTGTGGGGCCCATATGGGGTGGCTACAGGGCACTGTAGGGGTGTTTATAGCCCACTATGGGGGTGTCTATAGGGCACTATAGGGGGTGTCTATGGGGCACTATAGGGAGTGTCTATAGGGCGCTATGTGGGGTTGTTATGGGGCACTAAAGAGAGTGTCTATAGGGTGCTATAGGGGGTGTCTATGGGGCCCATAGGGGGTGTCTATAGGGCACCATAGGGGCTGGCAGCCCTCGGGAGGGGTGGGGCTGTGGGGGGCGGGGCTTTCTGCCCCCACCCACCCCCTGCTCACCTGGGGGGCCCCACCCGGCCCCGCCCCCGGGACCCCGCCCCAGGTCCGACGCTTCACCCTGGTGGGGGGCAGAGAGGGGGGAGGGGGGTGATGCACGTTGTCGCCCCCAAACCCGCCCGTTTTCGCCCCAAAACCCGGCTCTCACTCGTCAATGCTGCTCTGCCGCCGCTTCAGCTCCTGCAGGTGGGAGCGGACGGAGGCGGGGCCGGGGGGGCGGGGCTGGCGGGGGCGGGGCCGGCGGCAGAGGGAGCGGGGGGAGGGCAGCGGGGAGGGTGGGGCCGGCCACGCCCTGCCACGCCCCACCACGCCCCTCCCTTCCCCCTCTGCCCCAGGGCATTTGGGGAGAAAGTAGGGTGTTTGAGGAAAACCATGGCGGTGGGGTGTGGTGGGGCGTGGCAGGGCGTGGCTGGCGGGCGGAGGCGGGCTGGAAGGAGGAGGCGGGGTGTCAGCACCAGGGAGGCCCGGGATTTGTTAGCGGGGGCTTAACGAGGCCAGGGGCTGACGAGGCGGCCTACCTGGGGTCAGCGGGGTCACGGTGGCGGCTGACGGTGCGGGACCGCCTGGGGAGAGGGGGGGTTAGGGGGGGCTATAGGGGCTGGGGGGCTGTAGGGGGTGGGGGTAGTTATAGGGGATGGCTATAGGGGATGGGGGGGCTGTAGGGGGTGGGGGGTAGCTATAGGGGATGGCTGTAGGGGGTGGCGGGGCTGTAGGGGATAGGGGGGCTGTAGGGGATGGCGGGTAGCTATAGGGGATGGCTATAGGGGATGGGGGGGCTGTAGAGGGTGGGGGGTAGCTATAGGGGATAGCTATAGGGGATGGTGGGTAGCTATAGGGGATGGCAGGGCTGTAGGGGATGGGGGGTAGCTATAGGGGATGGCTATAGGGGGTGGGGGGTAGCTATAGGGGATGGGGGGGCTGTAGGAGATGGTTATAGGGGATGGGGGGAGCCATAGGGGGCTATGGGGGAGCTATAGGGGACAGGGGAGCTATAGTCAACATTGATATAATCAACATCAACATAACTGATATAGTTATCAATTGAATAAATCATTTTACGTGTGTCTGAATCTTCCAAAACAAGTAACAGCGACTTAACCAGTATCAACATAGCCCGGACTTGACGTGTACCCAAATCCATCCACATAATCCGTGTGAAAATAATTAGTACTATATCCATCGTTTGATGTTTCTCCGAGCTTGTTACTATAACCAGTATTGAATTAACCCATATAACTAATATTGATATAATTCACACCAATTTGCCAACCCCAGAACCCAATTTATGCTTATCCAAACCCATCAATATCATCGATATTGGTGCAATTAATACCAAAACACCAACTATACCCGTAGTTGAGCGGTGCAATGAGGCGCAGTTTGTCGACTGTTGACGCAAAGTCTCTATTAAAGAGCAAGTGCAGGTACAGGGGGATCAATAGACCCATAATGGCGGGGGGACACATCCCCCCCACAGGCAGGGGCCAGTTTGGGGCCAGTTGGGGCCATTTTGGGTGCGCACCTGGCGAAGGGGCCGAGGGCTGCCCGGGGCTCGTCCTCCATGGGGCGGTGAGAGGCTGGAAATGGGGGAAAAGGGGGGAAAATGGGGGGAAAAGTGTGAGGGGGAAAAGGGGAGAAATGGAGGAAAATGGGGGGAAAGCGTGAGGGGGAAAGGGAGGGGAAGCGTGAGGGGAAAAGGGGGGGAAATCGGGGAAAAATGTGAAGGGAAAAGGGGGGGAAATGGAGGAAAATTTGGGGGAAAGCGTGAGGGGAAAAATGGAGAAAAAGGGAAGCAAAAGCGTGAGGGGAAAATGTGGGGAAATAGAGGAAAATGGGGGAAAAACACGAGGAGGGAAACAGAGGGAGCAGTGTGAGGTGGGAAGGAGGAGAAAATGTGAGAAAAATGCGGGGAAAAGTGTGAGGGAGAAACGTGAGGAAAAGGTGGAAATGTGTGAGGGGAAATTTGGGGGAAAATGGGGAGAAGCCTGAGGGGAAAATGGGGTAAAATGGAGGAAAAGGGAGGGAAAAGTGTGAGGGGGGGAAAAGGGGGGAAAAGCCTACGAAAAAGTTTGAGGAGAAAAAGGAAAGAATGAGGGAAAAGGGTGAGGGGAAAAAGGAGGGAAAAGGCGTGAAAAGCGTGAGGAGAAAACGGAAGAACAAAGTAGCGTGAGGGGAAATGAAAAAGGAGGGAGAAGTGTGAGGGGAAAGGCTGAGGAAAAAAATGGGGGAAAGTGTGAGGAGAAAAGGGAAAGAACGGGGGAAATGTGGGGGGGGAGAAATGGGGGGAAAGAAGGGAAAAGTGTGAGGGGAAAAAGGAGGGAAAAGGAGCCAAAAGTGTGAGCGAAAACTGTAAAGAATGGGGGAAACGTGTGAGGGAAAAGTGTGAGGGGAAAAAGAGGGTTATTATGGGAAAAGTGTGAGGGGAAATGGGGGGAAAGGAGGGAAAAACGGGGCCGGGGGGGGAAGGATGGAAAAGGGGACAAAAGCGTGAGGGGAAAAGGGGACGAAACTGAGAGAAGAAGGAGGGAAAAGTGTGAGGGAAAAGGCAGGAAAAATGCGTGAGGGAAAAGGGGCCCAAAGTGTGAGGGGGAAAAGGAAGGAAAAGGGGCCAAAAGCATGAGGGGGAAGTTTGAGGGTAAAAGGAGGGAAAAGGGGCTAAAAGCGTGAGGGGGAAGTTTGAGGGTAAAAGGAGGGAAAAGGGGCCAAAAGCGTGAGGGGGAAGTTTGAGATAAAAGGAGGGAAAAGGGCCAGAAGCGTGAGGGGGAAGTTTGAGGGTAAAAGGAGGGAAAAGGGGCCAGAAGTGTGAGGCAAAATGGGAGAAACGCGTGAGGGGAAACGGAGGGCAAAGGGACCAAAAGTGCGAGGGGGAAAAAGGTGACACGAGTCTGAGGGAAAATGAGGGAAAAGCGGGGACACTCGTGGGGAAAAGAGGAGAAACGGGCCGAGGAGGGACGTTTCTCTCACCCGAACCCTCCGGTTTCCCCGCGGCGAGGTGAGCCCGGGGGTGGGGGGGGTGTCACGGGACGGGTGGGCCCCACGCGTGTTTTCTCCGTTGGCCGTTGCCCCTTTAAGAGTGGGCGGGCCCCACAGAGCCCCGCCCGTCGCTCCGCCTCCTTCCTCGTCACCGCGGCCGGGCCCCGCCCACTCGGCCGCCGCCGCCACCGCCTCCTCCCGGCCCCGGCCCCGCCCCGGCCCGCCCGGGCCCTGGGACGGTGCCGAAGCGCCGGCCCCGCGGGCGGGGTGAGGTCGGGAAGGCCGCCGTGGGGCGGAGGGGATGAAGGAACGCGGGGCAGGTTGAGTCACCGGGCCCGGGGGGCGGCGTTATCGGGGGCTTTGGAGGGGCTCAGGGGTGGAGGGGCGGGTTAGGGGCGTGTGGGCAGAGCCCTGGGGTTTGGGGGGGGGGGGGGTCACAGGGAGGGATCGGGGGGGGCTCAGGCGGTTGGGGGGGCGGGTTTAGGGGGGGATCGGGGCAAT